>NC_038241.2:6704567-6766569 GCF_000004515.6 Glycine max
CCAAACTGAAAGTTCCCTTAACAATCCAAAAAAAAATCGTTTATAAATGTCCAAATAGAAGAGAAGATATAGGATTCCCCAGGAGTACCAACGTTATGAAATCTAGATTAGCGCATCAAGCCCAAGGCTCATCTGAAATGGCTAAAGACCAAGTTAGCTTCGTAATTGCAACCTTATTGATTAATTATAGTGATCTAATTCAAAGGCTACCCATCTCTAAAGGGGATCACCTTTTTTTTGTTCTTCAGGATATCGTGAGTAACTTTGTCTCGTCAATATCACCAATACAGATTTTGTGTTTGAAGCCACGTATCAGGCATCTTCAATGTAGCTATAGCCCAAGAGTAAATGTGAAAGTGTGTGAACAAGGTGTGCGTGGCACCTGTGTGTTTCATTTGTAGTGTGTGTGTTTCGGTGTGTATGTGTTTCTTTGTGGGTGTGTTTAAGAGGGGGGGTGTGTTTCTGTGTGTGTGTGTGTGGAAGAACCTGCCCCAAGACACAGCAGACACTTATGCATACAGGATGCTGCTGCTGTTGTCCTTTGCATACAGGACAACAGACACTTGTGTTGAAGAACCAAGCCAATTCATATTGTTGTTGAGGTTATACGAACCAGCTCTCCACGCAATCGAGAGAATGTTGCTGCTGTCTTGTGGTCACTATGCACCGGAGATCCACTGCAATTAAAACTAGCGAAAGAACATGGTGCAGAAGCAGCACTGTAGGAGTTGTCAGAAAATGGAACTGATAGAGCTAAGATAAAAGCTGGAAGCATATTGGAACTCTTGCAGCGAATGGAAGGGGTTGATAATCTGCAGAGTTCATAGTCTCAAAGTATGGAGGCTGGAGGGCATTGGAGGAAGACATTAGAGGAAGCCAAGACTCTATTTGGTGGAGGGACCTGCTATCAAGTCAGCAGCAACAACAGAACCAGGTAGTCAAAACGAAAAGAAATTGGTAGGTGGGGAGAAGTTAAGATTTTTGGGAGGACCCTTGGACACATAATGCTATACCATTAATGGACAAATAACCAAGGTTGTACCGAATTTCTGATCAACAAAAACAAATCATTATGAATATGGGGAATAACACCAACGGCGGATGGGAGTGGAAGCTATCTTGGAGGATGACTCTTTTTGATAGTGAAATTCAAATGGCAGATAATTTCCTTGGAGAACTATCACAGCAGCAGATTCAACCAAATAGGTAGGATAGGTGCAGCTGGAAGCATGATCAAACTGGATACTACTCAACAAAAAGCGGATATGACTTGATATGGGAAGCACAGATGGGAGCTAATCAGAATTTGGACTTTGTGGACATTTGGAAGCTCAAAATACCAAGTAAATCACTGGTTTTTGCTTGGAGGCTAATTAGGGACAGACTTCCAACTAGGATGAATCTTAGAAGGCAGCAGGTTGTGATAATTAAATGAGGTACAATGCCCATTTTGTGGAGATGTAGAGGAGGAGCCTGCCCATATAGAAATATGGAGACAGACTTTGGAACACATTTTAATCAGTGGTCCTCCAACCTAAAGGAAGTGTTTAGTAAATAGGCTGTAGAGGATTCACAATCTATGTATCAATTAGCTTGTTGTAAGTGGTTCTGTTATAAAACAGCAACCAAATGCACATTTATATCTACCAATGTAATCTTAGTACCACTGGTAGTTTTCAATATATATAATATCTAATTTTGCTGAGCAAAAAAAAAGGGAATTTGTGGACAAGACAGCTGGAGAAAGGCTTTGCCCAGCCCTACAACTATTGGTCTAGTAATTTATCAACAACATTTTTTGATTAGGGTAGCAGTGCAGGGTTATTGTATTCTATTTAGATTGGCACCTGATTCGTAGGACCTATGCTTCTGCTAGTCTGCTGGTTTCTACCTTGTATATTTAGTACCTCTGGTACTCACAGTTATTAATACAAATTATAATTTTGCTGATAAAAAAAAAGATAATACAAGAGAGAGAGAAGGGCAGTGGCAGTCACAACATATATATAGAGAAGGGCAACAGATAAAATTAGAAAAACATTCAACACTAACAATGAACAAGTTCTGAGAGTTTAAATCACAGTAAATACTTCAAAGATATCAGTCCAATGAAACAAAGGTCATGTAGACAGGCATAGCATAAGTTACAAATATATCAGTAATGCATACAACAACAATTTCAAATTAGTTTTTGAATCAAAGATATAAATACCTGACTTTGAGGCTTCAAAGATATAATCAAAGCGCTTCCGCAGCAACGCCAATTAGCAGTAGTAAATGATAACCCTAAAAAAAACCATACAGAAATTAGCCACAGTGTATTTAAAGCCTTTTATCAACAATATGACTCTCACTTCATGGTGATAAATTGACTCTCAAAAGACATTATATTGAGAGTGTATTTAAAACCTTTTTCAGTCATTCTATCAAACAACTCATTGACAATTTTTTAAGAATACATATCATACTTCTATCCAGTCAAACTAAAGCAATAACTAATTAATTTAATTAAACAGGGACCAATTTAGATGTGAATCATTAAAGGTAGATGATGGCATTCAAAGAATGATAGCGCCGGTTCAAATTTTAAGAAGAAAAAAAAACAATTACACTATATTTCAATTATAGACAATAACAGTGCCCATCTTAATACCACCACATGGATAGCAATAGAATTAGTAAAACTGCAACCTGCCTGTCCACCCATTAACCTAATTACCCAGTCACTGTAAAGTTTGAAATGTTCTGAACCATAAAATAAAACTGCAACCTGCCTGTTCAGCAGCAGTGGGGCAATTATCATCCTCCAGGATGGGGAGGATATGTTCTGAACCATAAAATAAAACTCCTCAAACAGTGCATAAAGCAGTGGAGCTTAACAAATGGTGAAGCTAATGCTAGAAAAGTTACTATGATTAAAAAGGAGCTAAATGCTTTGGAGAATGTTCTAAATGACAGACCTCTATCCCAAGTGGAAGTCACTCTTAAGAAATCTCTTCAAGTTCAATTGTGGGAGGCAGCTTATGCATATGAATCTATGTTGAGACAAAAGGCTAGAATTAAATGGCTAAAAGAAGGGGACAACAACTCTACTTATTTTCAATGATTGATCAATCATAGAAGAAGAAAAAATGCTATTCCAGGTATTTTCATGGATGGTGTGTGGATTCATGAACCTTGCAGGGTTAAAAATGCAGCTGTCCTTTATTTCAAAGATAGATTTTTGGAGGATTGTTCTAACAGGCCAACACTGGATGGTGTTTACTTCTCCTCTCTGGATCTAAGAGACAAAGAAAGCCTTGTGTTCAGATTTAATGAATTGGAGATCAAATCTACAGTTTGGGATTGGGGGGGGGGGACAAAAGCCCTGGCCCAGATGGCTTCAATTTTAATTTTACTAAACACTTTTGGGAGACTTTGAAACCAGACATCATGAGATTCATGGATGAATTCTATTTCTAATGATTCCTTTATAGCCCTCATTCCAAAGATTAATAACCCTCAATCTTTCAATGATTATAGACCCATCTCCCTTATAGGGTGTGTCTATAAAATTGTGGCAAGAGTTTTGGCCAAGAGGCTGGTTGCTGTATTACCTCACCTTATAGATGAAAGGCAGACGGCTTTTATGAAGGGGAGACACATTCTTCATGGTGTTTTAATTGCCAATGAGACTATAGCTGAGGCCAAATCTAGAAGTAAACCTTGCATGGTCTTCAAAGCCGACTTTGAAAACGCATATGACTCGGTTTCTTGGGGTTTTCTTGACTACATGCTTAAAAGGATGGGATTTTGTGAAAGCTAGAGGAAATGGATAAATGGTTGTCTAAATACTGCAACTATATCCATTTTAATTAATGGGAGTCCATCTAAGGAGTTTACTCCTTAGAGAGGTCTAAGGCAAGGTGATCCCCTTGCACCTTTTCTCTTCAACATTGTAGCGGAAGGTCTCACAGGCTTGATGAGGTCAGCTGTGTCCAAGAACCTGTTCAAAAGCTACCTAGTGGGATCTTTAAAAGAAGAGGTGAACATCCTCCAATATGCTGATGATACTTTGTTTTTTGGAGATGCTACTAAGCAAAATGTGAGAACCTTAAAATGTGTTCTGAGGTGCTTTGAGGAAGCATCTGGTCTCAAGATAAATTACTCTAAAAGCCAGTTTGGTTGTTTGGGTAAATCAGCAAGTTGGTGCAGGGAAGCTGCCCAATTCCTTAATTGCAGTACTTTGGAATTTCCTTTTACTTATCTTGGAATTCCAGTTGGGGTCTCCTCTAAGAGCTGGATCGTGTGGCAGCCTATTGTAAGGAAGTTTGAAGTCAAACTTGCAAAATGGAAGCAAAGAACTCTATCAATGGGGGGCAGAATCACTCTTATTAATTCTGTCCTCTCAGCCTTACCTATCTACCTTCTATCCTTCTTTAGGATCCCCAAAAAAGTGGTGCAAAAAATTGTCTCCATCCAGAGAAATTTTCTGTGGGGAAGTCACCAAGAGGCCAACAAGATTCCTTGGGTGAAGTGGGACAAAGTTTGTTTTTTTACTATGGAGTAGTTAACATCGGTTTTGGAAAAACCGATGTTAACTTAGTCTACTTATTTACAAAAATGCCACCGCGCTTTCGTTAACATCGATTTTAGCTATAACCGATGTTAATTGGGCGATGTAGAAAGCTGTTTTTTTAGTAGTGCACATTCTTCTTCATTATTATAATCATAATCCATATGAACTTCTTGTGACATCGTATAGTCATACGTCCATTGATCTTCGTCCATGTTAACGACATATTATTAAATTATGCATCATACACAAGTACATTCAAATTACCATATAACCACATCCAAAAATTGCCTAAATATTAACTAACATACATATTAAGAACTAATACAAATACATTCAAAATTTATAACTACATTATTTACATAAACTAAACTTAACAACTAATAAAACCTTTTTCTACTACAAAAAATACAATTATTTTACCTAAATCATTTAATATTATACCAAAATCATTATACCTAATTAAACCAATTCTCCACAATTTCAAAAATTTCAAATACAAATATTATTAATTATAATATATATATATATATATATATATATATATATATATATATATATTTCACTGATTTTAAAACAGAATTCCAAAAAAATTTAAAAAATTACTATTCCAGAACAACTTCTTCCGAAAAAAGTTTTTACCAAAAATGCAAAAAAAAACCAATAAATGCGTACCTCCGACGAAATAAGAATATCAACTACGTCCGAATACTAACAGCAACGACAAAATGTGTACCACCAATATTTAACCTTCACTGAACGGCTACTTCAAACACACAAACGGAACCACCAAAACTTCGAAAGCTTTTTACGGAAAAGGAATACGAAGAACACCCGGATGAAAGTGAAAGCAAAATGGTGTAAAACGGAAAAACAACGCAGTAAATTTAAAGAAAGCAACACAGGGACAAAATCATCATTAAATATGCAATAAATATTATTTTAATTTTGGTTATTATTATAAAATGAAAATTATTTATTTATTATATATTAAGTTTTGTAATACAAATAAAATGTTATCATAGTAAATATTTTATATTTTTAAAAAAATATATGAATTAAGTAATTTGTATGATTCAAATTATACTCAATTGTCACAAAATTTATTATTCAAATTTACATGCACATTAAATATAATTACAAATGTTAGTCATAATTATGTATACTAATAATTTATATATAATAATATTATTTATTTTATAACGTAATTGATTCATTACCTTAGTTGGTTAAAATGTTGTCATAATAACCCGAAAATTATGGGTTTGAGTCTTGCCCATTAAATTTATTAGAAGACAATTTCATTTAAAAAACACCTTCTGTAAGAAGGTTCTTCCGGAAGAAGAAGTTGGTCTTCCGGAAGAACCTTCTTCCGGATGAACTTCCGGAAGACGTTCTTCCGGACTTCATCCGGAACAAGGTTCTTCCGGATTACGGGATTGCATAAGGGCAATTTCGCCCATTCACTATTTGCTGGGTGCACCAGCAATGTTGTTGGGTGCACTTAGCATGCCCCTTTTGTTTTTTATACAAATTTCAAAGCAAAAAATAAAAAATATTTGACCAAAGTAAGTCAAGTTGAATTTACACCTATGTTTCTTGTGTCCTATTTGACCTGAAAAGACCCACCAAGGTAGCCCAAATTGGTTTGATTTTATTTGGGCCAAATTTGTTTTTACTCCAAACTGGCCCAAATCATTTTGGCATCTCTAGTCACAAGGCATGACAATATGTTGGGTGAGTTTGTGGTGGTTGTGTTATAAAAGTCAAGCTCGGGTAACTATGGCCAAACATGGGTTAAGTTCCTCTAGTAAAAGGGAGAAAGATATAATCTTTTTGTAGATTTACCATGGAGATGAGATAATATAATTTAATGGACCTCATAAAAATTGAAGTAAATAATTTAATGATCAAAATTTAAAAACAATATTTATGATGATAGTATTGTTTTAAAATTCACATTTTATCTTTGCAATCCATTGCTTTAATCTCAATAACTGAAATTGGTATCAATTATCAAGATAAAATGATGATTTTGGTTAAAGAACACGCTAGACAACCAGGTCGATCCAACATATTTTTAAGCCTAAAACAACCTGAGGTGAGACATTTTAAGTGAAAAAAGTAACAAGAAAAAAATTTAGGGGCTTTAAAAAATTAAAAGTGATTTATAATTTAAGAGGGTTTGAACTTCATTAACAAAGGAAAAAGTACACCTTAGGTCACATGCAATGTTGATATCCATCATGGTTGTTCAAGAAAAAAAGGAATTAGTGCTTGTTGAGTATCCATTGTTGGAGTAGAATCTTAAATATTATCATGTCCTCATTATACATATTAAATAGATTGTGGAATCTACATGTTTGTATTTTTGTTAATAAGTGATGAAATATAATGATGTGTGGTTATTTATGGGACCATTTAATAAAATTTGTAGAATTGCTGGATTGGAAAAGTAAGATTTTAAATTATCAAAGGTAGATATGGATTATGTGTAAATGTAAGACCCATTTAAGAACTTCAAAGTGGATTGTGGATGTTCTTAGTTACCATCACGCTAATATAAAATAACTTTTATTGCAGAGGTATGAACCATTTTATGCTTAATTTGCCCCTGAAACAATGGTTATTACTACTACAAAAAGAACTTTTTACTTGGTTGATAAAAAACCGACTTAGAAAGAACACAGTGATATTTTTGTAAATAAATACAACAACTTTACGAAGGTTTTGCAAAAACCGTGTTAGAAGGCTGTCATTCTAAGAATGTTTTGTAAAAATCATCTTAAAATATTTTGCATTGTTTTTAATTCATTTCTCCCCCCACTCTCTCGTGCTCTCACTCTTCGACTTCCCCTTTGACTCTCCCTCTAGGGTTCCCAAGCTACCACCTCAGTGCCGCTCTAGGCTTTGCCTCTGCTCTCGCTCATAATGTCCTCTCGCTTCCTTGAAGACATCCTATTAACGATAGGATAATAAAAAAGAGCACAAGACTATCTTATTTAATTTCTTTCATTTCAAAATGTGTTCTTTTTGTTTCTTGCATCAACTGTAGCACACTTGAATTGAATTTTGAACTTGTTTTTGTGTAGTTTGTGTTTGGAACGATGTTGTGTTGGTTCTTCCCACAAAACACTGAAGTTCTTACATAATTTAGGTGATTCCCTAGAGTTAGAATTCTTGGTTTTATCTTTTCATTTTTAGATGCCTTTACGATGACAATTTAAATTGTACAAAATAATCGATGAAATATGTTGTTGGGTTAGGTATCACTTCCATTTCCTAACTTCCTTTAGATTTTTTTTTATAGGGATTTGTTGAATTTCCTTTCTTTTTGATGAAATATTGGCCATGGAAGGTAGTGGTTGGAGATTATTGATGGACTTCATGTGAAGCCTTAGGTTTTACTACCCTTACATTCATTATTTTGTTATGTGTTTGTTCTGTGTTTTGATGTTGTACGGTAACCTAGTAGTGTCAGAGTTATTGGGTGTGATTCTAACAGAAACTATAAGAGTATTCAACAATGTCGCAAAAAAAAAAAAGTAAGAGTCTTCAAGGCACCGGAGAATTTAGAGAGAATTTGTTTGTTTCATATTTGGGTTTGGATAATTCTTTGACTCTTTATTACTTGTGTTTATTTATATAGCAGTTGTGGTGGATTTTCTTTGTGTTTTTTTATTAGGACTGAAGTCACCAAATAGTGAGTCCCCAATTTTTCTCTCTTGGATATTCTTTATACTTCATACTGATTGTTTGCTTATGTTCTTGTTAAGTTGAAATCCAAAGGCATATAAAAAGGTGCCATGCATTCCTAAAAGTATTGTAGTGTTAGCTATATTTTACCTGATTTTAATAGTTAGTTTTGGGTGTTGGTAGTTTTCTAGTTGTAATTTTTGTGGATTCTTTTTGTTAATATATCCCTTAAACATAATTTTAGTAGCCCTCTCTTTCAATAATTTTGTGGAGTAAATGCACTTTAAAAAATGACATCTAAAACAAATTGATTAGAACTTTTTTCATTAAATTAAATTTTTTAGTTTTTTTTTTAAAAAAAATACATTCTAAGACGGTTCTTAAACAAACTGTCTTAAAAAATATACTTTATAATTTTTTAATTAGAAAATCCTCAATTTTTTTTTTGTTTTTTAAAAAAGACATTCTAAAACAGTTATCTAAAAAACCATTTTAAAATTCTCACTAATTTTTATTTTTTTAAAAATGATTCTAAGGTGATTCTTTTAAAAATCGTCTTAAAAATATACTTTTTAAGACGATTTTTAGCTAACAATTATCTTAGAAGAATGATACTTTTTTCTAAGACGATTTTTTTTAAAACTATTGTTAAAAGTCAAGACTTCAAAGACGGTTCAAAAACCATTTGAGTGTAGTTTAAAACCATCTTTGAGTGTATACATCTTAATAAAGAAGAATGTGTTACAAGAATCCTTACCTTTTTATTCTCTCTAGTTATAAGCAATGGAGAGAGAGGGGTGGGGGTTGGCTTCATCTTTGACGATTAAACAATTAAGCTGATTTATATTTTTCTATAACAAAATTGATTATCTACCGTTCGAGCTTCATCTTGAACCACTAGAGGATTGAAAGGAATCAATAGGAAGGCTTGAGAGGAGGCCGGCAAAATTGTAGAGGAAATCAGCTACTTCATAGTCACATAGTCAATAAAAGTAAAATTGGTAGTTTGGAAAGTAGGGGCTGTGAAGCCACATACAAAAAAATCCTCATTATTATTTGGCATCGTGTGGTATAAAGAGCAAGAGCACTTTCATACAAATAAAAATTGTGCCTTGGCAATGGGATCAAAGAATTTGGAATCCTTTAATTCAATTTTGTTTTGGTGATCATACCAACATTATCATAACAAAAAGGTTTAATCTAATCTTTTCATGGTTATCATCTAGGGGCCAAACAAAACCAATTGGAATGAGTTAGAGTAACACATGAGGTATACGAGCTTCCGCGTGCCTCAATGGAGAATTTACGCGAATGAATCTGAATTGGCCCCACCTTTCATGCGTGATGACTGGTAAGAAAGGATAAGAAAATAGTAATAAGTAAAATTTTATGCACATATGCAATTTGCTTGCCATCTCATTCGTACCTGAATGGGAATAGTATGATAAAAACATATTAATTTGTATACTTTGCCGCCAGAAAGTATTTCATCTTTTAAGTATATTTTGAGTCTCAAGTTATTTATATATCCCACATAATTCATAAAATTCTTTACATTTTAGATCATTATTGGTCACAAAATTCGATTATGGTGAACCCTAGATGCTTTTTTGCAATTACAAATACTGGATATATACAAGCAAAGGCAGACCCTCCTTCCCCCCTGGAAGCACAATGTGGGTCCAAAATGTACGGGCTCTCATCAGTAGTCTCTAGGGATATGCAAGAATTTTTTCATGGTCTAGGCTTCTTAGGATAATGATTAATGTTTTATGTTTGGTGCTAGTTGTATTGTACCCACCAGACCAGATCTTGCATCAGGATCGGCTTGAAACCAAAGTCAAGTCAGCATCGCCCATTTAATTTGGATAACAGATCTAAAACATGAGTTTCAATTTTATCCATTCATTGTATAGTTTTTTTCTTATTCAATATTAATTTAATTATATGTTTTGCATTCTGCCAGTGATTTTTCTTTGTTTTTTTGAAACTCAACAAATATTCTGCCAGTAAAAATGGTTGGTTTTAAAAACAAATTTTGACCATTTTTTGTTGAAAAAATATAAGAAAATTCGAAACTGTCAATATATATACTTTTCAAAAGTTCAGTATTTCCATAAAAAAAAATTTCAATTGGACCTACTTAGATAAACTTCTCTAAAATCATTTCTAAGAGAAACAAATAACAAGAAAAGAATGAAATAAATTTTTTCATAACATAAAATTAGCTTATGCATATAAACTAATTTGTAAAAAATTTCTCATATAACTTCTCCAAAAAAATAATTTTTAACTTAGTCATAAATAAATTTTAGCTTATATAGATAAATTTATTTCATCTTTTCTTCTTATTTTCTTTTCTTAAAGGTATTTCTAGGTAACTTTCTTCAAACATACCCATTATCTAAATCCACTAGGATCACTGACCAATCCAAAACCTTGAATTGAGTTAGTGGGAGCAATTTATTAAAAGAAATAAAATTAATAATAATTATTATCATCATGATACCTATGAAAATAAAAGTATGAGATGGAATAAAATATCAAATTGAATAAAGACTAAAAATATCTAATAATTTGAAAAGACAACAAAATGTAAGAATGAAATTAGCTACTAAAGGATAAAATTTGAAAACAATTGAAAGTTTGGAGGCGATGAGTTCAAACTATATAAATAAAAGGGGGCAAAATAATAACAATATTATATGTATATTTACATTTTTTTTTCAAAGTTATGGGAGCATTTGCATCCTCCAAGACCAAGTAGGTCCATTCCCGAGGGTCTGCTTAGTGATGAAAGTTAGAGTGGATGCATGAAAAATTAGGTTAAAAAAGTTCAATATTTTCTGTAATCAAAAGATATATACAATACTATATATTCGGGAAAGTCAATTTTTTTAACAGGTGACCTATTGATTATTTTTTTTTATCATAATACATATTAATTTGTTGTGTAGTTAAAAAAGCATTTTTTTTAATAAAATAAGTAGATTTATGTTTTTTTATGTGTGCCCTAAACTACTTTTATTTATCAAGGTAGTGTAGCTCAATTGATTATAAACTTCGTAGTATGTGTCTTCTATTCTTATGAATAAATAAAATTATTTTTATTTAAAATAAGTAGTTCTATGTTTTTTTAAGAAGGCATATCCGCTTCTTAAAAATTACTTATTTAATTTTTTTTAAGTTTAAAAAATTCACCCAAAAATCACTAAAAACCCTGTCAAAAATTACATTGAAATAATTGTAAATATATCCCCTTTGTACACGGCTTAGCAGCCATTATCATTGAAAATTAAGTTTCTTCCACATTGCAACAATTGGTGTTAATTGCTACATACATGGAAAATAATGACATTAGTTGCCAAAATGCCCACCATATTCTCAGGATACCTCTTCTATATCTTGACAGTTTCATCTTCATTTATTTTAAAAAAATTAAACAGGATATTTCCATAACTGGTAATTATGACTAATTCCTTTAAAGATAGAGATAATTGGAGTGAATTTTTTCTCTTCCAATAAAGTTTTCTTCATATCCAGAATCCAGAACCAGGTAAAGGAAAATGTAACACTTGAACTGGTTGAAGTGATGGAGAAAATGTATTGTCTTTTCTTGTATAATGGATACATATATGATTATTATTGCTATTAATTTTTGGTACATAGATTATAGGATGGAGGATGGAGGGCATGCATGAGGCAACAGCAGCATATGATCCCCTTAAACTATAGTCCATTATACAGCTGCATTTCACTCGTTATTCTAACATAAATTCCGTCTCTTCTCTCCACTTTCTGAGATGGAAAACAAATAACTCTAACTTTTTTCTCCCTAGTCCTATATGGATGGCTCTTAATTTCTCTTCATTGTACTGCGTGCTTGGGCGACCCAGCTGGTGACAAATCTTCTTTGACATGATAAATAACTAATAATTAAGAATCATGATAAAAATTAAAGAAGGCAAAAGTTTCAAATGCTTTGAAATGTAGTTTGGTATATCTTTGTCGAGCGATCAAAAGATGAAATTCATGTAAAATAGAAGAACATGCAAAACTTGTAGTTAAATTATGGTCCTTCATATATACGCAATTAATTAACAATGCAGAAAATTAATCACTTTTCTACTAGCTATAGTTATGCTATGCATTTGATGAGCAGATGCTCACGCGTGCAGTGTGCCAATTCTAGTTATATATTATTATATGTCATGGTCGGATATGCTGTATATATATTTGGTTTGGTAATAGAAACATGTGAATGGATTTCTTCCTTTTAAGATGCTTAACATAATGGAACCATTTTACCAATTTTTAAAGAAGACGAACGAATGACAATGTAGAAAGTAAACTTATAGTTGTACATTAGTTTGCCTTTATGTCATTTTTAATTTGATTATTGAACCGGATTACGTTGTTAATTTCCTAAGACCTAAATGTATGTATTCTCCTGTGTAAGAATATGGAACTAATTATTGTGGTGTATATTTAATGATGCGCAAAATTGATCATCAGCACCCAATGCAAATTGCTTAAGGCTCTATTAAAGAATTTTCTTTTCTTCTTCTTCTTCCTTTTTTTTTTTATCAATTCCTCATCCTTAAACTTTGGCTTTTCATTATAATAAATTAAGAGATAATGAAGCCATAATCATTTCCTAAGAAATATGCTTTCCTTTTACTTTGTCAAATATTAGAAGTAGAATATGACTGCCATGTGTGATGGGAATCCTCTTATTCCAAAGGCATAGGGCAAAAGAAAAAAAATTATAGGTTTTGCTCGGATACATGAACAAACCTGACGGAATCAGTGAATTTGATATCTGTAGAAAGAGGGTATATTTATGCTTATCCATAGCATCAAGATTTAACAGAGAAAGTTATAGTTTTAAAGTTTAAAATCTAATTATTAAATGTAGAGTGGAAATCTGTGACTGAGAATTCTAGTTTATAATGGCAAAAAACCAATTATTGCGGCTTTGCCTGGGTGAAAATGATCTATCTGATAATATATATTTGTGTGTTTGTGATCCGTGCGTGTTTTAACTCAGTAGGTCCGAGTTAGCTAGCTAGATGGTGTAGCAGAGAAGTTCATGTGGTTTGATTGTCTTTTTCTTATTCTTCCTTATGTCAGGTTTACAGGTTCTTACCTTAAACTCAATGAATCTTATCCAAATTAATATTTCATGATTTTTAATAAATTTTAATTGATAAAAAGATGTGTCGATAACATTCTTTTTCTAATTAAAAAAGATATATACATAGAAATAAGTCTTGGCACACTTTTTTTTTTATGGTGAAGCTAGGCCACAAAATTAAGGTGTGTAACACTTTTTTTTAATGTAAAAAACTGTCCACATCTCATTATTCTGATCTGGTTTGTATTTAATTTTACTATGTTAATTTGGATTTTAAAATTTAGATTTAATATACTTTTAGAATAAGTTTGAGTTGTATTTTTAGTCCTTCTAACTTGATCTTTTATGTTATACTTTTTAAATAATTATGTATTTTTAAAATAAAAACTTCTTAATTTTTTTTAGAATCCAATAAAATATATTGATAAAAGAGTATAAAGAGTACTCTAACCCATTTACATCCACACGAGTTTTGGAAGACCAACAAAAAACCATTTTTTACTGAGTTACTCATGGCCTAGATGTGATTTTAGTCACGCCCTTAACATGCCTTGATGTGTATTTTCTTTATGCCTTATTTATAATAGGTTCCAGTCCCCTTTCATCCTTAGGTTTAAATACACCTTTCAGGGATTGCTTGAGGATTTGACATCTTAGATAGAGAATGGTACTATATTTTTCTCTCTAAGTTTGGATGTTATTACCTTTTCTCTTGGTTTTGTCATGTCTATGACTAACTAGACTCTTTGTTTATAGGATTGGGAATAATCCTTGACATTTTAATGGATTTGTCATTTGATAATTCTTTATATGTGAAAATTGATTTCCTATTTTATTTTATTTTCTTATCACACTTATTTATGTGAGTTGATTGACCATCCATTTGCACAATCCCTGATATTTAGGGAAGAGATTGAAAGGTGTACCAGGTAATGGATATATAAGTCCATTCTTAGCAATATTTTACCCCAATAACTTAATAAGAAAATGTTGCTAAAAGATAACATTTAAAAAATATCGTCAAATAAGAATAAATGTTATTAATATGTTTTTATGATATTTTATCAAATATTATGTATAGCATATGTCAACATTTATTCATATTTGGTGACATTTTTAAATGTTGCCAAAAGTTTTTAGCAAAATTTTTATTAAGTGATAGAAAAAAAAATGTTACTAAAGATCACATGTGTAGTAGTGTTGCATTTTCATTGTCTTTAGTATTTGTCACTCATATTTATGATAGTGTTGAATATGCTACCAATTTATTTCTTGATGTGCATTACATTGAGGTTGTGTTTCAAAATATTATCTTTCCCATGTGAAAGATCCCAAAATCATTTTTGTCAAGTTGTGTCATTGCTTGTGTCCTACTAATGTGACTTTTGCTTCACCATTTTCTGGGACATTTGCAAATCCTCAACTATATGTCAAATTAAACTTGTTCGACTATCAACCTAGGTAGCGACCGCCTCATCACTTTCAATTTCCCCTTTTGAAGAGTATCACAAAAGAGTACACATGGTCAATCATATTGAACCCTGAATTAGTAACTAAGGTTTTGTATTAACAAATTCAAATAAAATAAACAACTTTACATGCCTTTTGTTTTCAAATTAAAATTTGTTATGAAAATCAACAAAAAAACCTATAAACCATAATTTAGAAGGTCAGTTTAGATTTCTTTTCCAAAAGGTTAGCGTTGGAAACTCTACATTGGCATTGAATTGTAGGGTCTTCTAAGATTTTGTAGTTCAGGGTTTAAGAAACCAAAATATAAGTGCATTATAATTGATTATGTTGGGTGTTTAGGTCTATAATTGCATTTTTCATCTGTATAAGTTTGTATTCTTCAAAACTAGGGTTAGGCATTTGGCAAGTTAAGGCCCAATCCAATTCAAACTGACACACTTCATTCCAAGCCCATCTTCGATCAATTGGGCCATCGATTTAGGTGGGTGTTGGTTTGGCGAGTCATAGACCAAATTGGGTGGGTTAAAATGGTTTAACCCAAAATGCCTTTGCCTTGTCCATTTCAATCACTCCTTTGAACCATCATAATCTCATTGTTGTAACTGAACACTACAAGCCACCATTAGTGAGAACACTACTCCTTAAAGTGCCACGTCATGAACATCCACTGCATATGAACACATCATAATTGCAAAATCCAAATCAACCTTAATTTGCACAAAAACACATTCATACTCTTATTTATAAATTCACAATAGAATTGAAGAAAAAAATGTTTTAGGATTAGGAAAATAAAGCAAGAAAGAATCATTGAATCTTGAAGTTGCTAAGACGAAGATTATGCTAGGATTTAGAAAGGTTGTTCTAATGATCTCAAAGTTGACTAGATGGAAAGCACACTAGGATTTAAAAAGGGTGTGCCAATGATCTCGAAGTTTCCTAGATGAAGAGCAATGCTAGGGTTTAGAGGAGCGAGATGATGAGAAAAAAAGAGGAACGACACATTAGAGAGTTAGAGTTTAGAGAAAATGTTAGGGTTTTCAATGTTTATTTCAATTTTGAGACTATTGAGTCTTTTACAACTAACACATAGGTTTAGGTCTGGGCCGCCAACCACTTAGTCCATTATTATTATATATGTAACATGAGTCGTATAATATATACGTGAGAGTGAGACCAAATGATACAAGTGTGACTTACACTGGCCAACTAGTTATTGCATCATTTAATAACTTTATATAGTTTATGAATTTGATTGGTTCAACTATTGAATTATTATTATATTGATTATTTGTGTCAAATTTTATGAAAGGAAAACATCAATAAGATTATTAAATGATTTGTATTTTGGTATATTTCAAAAAGTATATCTTAAATTAACTTTGATCTATATGAATGGTGTATCAAATTATTTTTTCATTAATATAAAATTTGATAGATATAATCTATATGAAATGAACTTTCAATCCAATGGTGAGTTTTAAAATAAAATTATTCAGTATTGAAAGTTATTGAATTATGTAATACTTGGTATAAATTACACCAGCATCATTTGATTCCTCCCCAAAATATATATGGGCTTCATTATTATATTTTTTTTTATCTAATTAACTTTGGTCAAGTAAGATTCCAAATATGGATTTACTAAATCAAAATTGAACTTCTTCGATGTAACCTGTATGAAATCTAAAAGTTTGACTAGTGCTACTCGACAGGCTTTGGTCAGGTCATGATCAAATTTCAATGCATTTACTAAAGGGAGTTGCTATTGGCCCCAATGGGGTTTTCTATTGGCCCCTACAATCCTTCAAATTTTCAACATTACTTATCCCCGAAAAGCATTACAAAATTGTGATTCCGCAACATAACAAGGGGTGCAAAAAATTGTGCACAGTGAAATTGTGATTCTGTTGTGCACAATTTTCACACCCCTTGTTATGTATCGCAATCACGATTTGGTAGTGCATCTGGGTGTGGGGAAAAATGCACAATGAAACCTTGATTTCATTGTGCAAGGGGGGGTTAAAAGATGATAGTACAATGAAAGTGTGATTCTGTTGTGCATTATACAACGAAATTGCACTTCTATTTTACATCTTTTACTGTAAAAAAGTCTACAATGAAAATATGATTCTATTATACATTCCATTTTTTGTAATTTTTCTTAAAAAACAATCTAAACGGAAGTGTCTTCCATACAATTTTAAAAAGTCTATAGAAATGAAATGACATGTATTGTATACAATTTCCATCATCCATATAAAAGGTTGGGCTGGTAAAAGAATTATCTTCTATCATCCATATTT
This sequence comes from Glycine max, assembly GCF_000004515.6. Classification (NCBI taxonomy): domain Eukaryota; kingdom Viridiplantae; phylum Streptophyta; class Magnoliopsida; order Fabales; family Fabaceae; genus Glycine; species Glycine max. Next base: position 6,721,735 of record NC_038241.2, read on the forward strand.
TCCCATCCAACTAACATTATAACCTCGCTAGATATAAATGTATTCCAATCCATTGACGTACATAATCAATACAGAAAATATAGTTATTTAAAAAATGCACAACACAACGAAATCACGATATGTCGTGTTGTCTAGAATATTACACAACAAAATCACAATTCAGTTGTGCAACAAATTTTGTTATACAACAAAATCATGATTCCATTGTATTACATAATAAATTGCACAACAAATTTTGATTCCATTGTCTAACAAAACTTGTTGCATAACAAAATCGTGATTCTATTGAGCAACAACAGAATCGGAAAAAAAAGTAGAATCGTGATTCCATGGTGCAAAATTATACAATGAAATCATGATTTTTTTATTATTATGAAAATTAAAAAAAAAATACTTGACAACGTGTGAGTACAGAGAGTGAAAGAGAAAATAGGAAGAATGAACAAAGAAAGGAAAAGAGGAAGAGAAGAATGAAGATAGTGGAATGGTAATTTGGTAATTTCTCATGGCTGATAGAAGTCAAAAACAATTTTGTTGAAATCAATAATAATCACCTTTACTAAATTAAAACCAAACTCATCCTCGAAAATACTTTTTTTTCTTCCTTCAATTTTGTCGGGTTCAGGTCAGGTCATAAGTTTGTCCCCAACCCTATTTAGAATCATGTCATTAACATGCTATTTTTTGTTATTAATGTCCATTTACATATATGTTCATCGGCGATTTTTTTTCTTCCAAATATAAAAAAAAATACAAAAACATACAACTCCCCCATTATTTACACTAATGTACAACTTTACTATTCACAGTGTAAATTCGGGTTGGGGGGGACCCAAATTTACACTGTGATTTTTAAAAAAATTGCATTTCAAGGTTGAGAGTTCAGGTCCCCCAAACCCAAATTCTCAACATGCTTTTTGCTTTTTTCTTATTTTAATTTTAATTTTTTTTAATATTTTTAGAAATATATATAAATAAAGGAAATTAATAAAATTGGAGAAGATTATAATATAAACAAAGTTAGTTAAAAATATTAGTGTAAATTTGTTTTGAAGATCTACTGTCGCAACCTACCCTTCAGCGGGAGGGTGAGTGAGACTTAAAGGTGCGTCTTCCAAGAAAAGAAAACGCGAGGGAGTCGCCACCAACATTTATTTCAGGCGAGCTAGAGGCTAGCCTGAGCGAGTCAGGGGCTTGGAAAAGTCACCAAATAACCATTTTTCCCTCCCTTTTGGGTATTTTCCGCATTCTTTTCCGAAACGTCGAAAAACCTTACAGATTGTGCGACAACTGGTGTTAAGCAACTCAATTCGGCTGGCAAGAATCCAAATATTTGCAAATGATTGTCCCCGGGCGAAATTACGGTATGACATCTACATTATTATTAAATTGTATAATTGAAGAATGTTTTATTAATTTATGAATGACGTGAAGTGAAATACATTGATAGTAAAAAAAATTAATTTGCTTGACTTGAACTTCCAGGACGATGGAGACACCTATTTTTTGAATGACCAACTAGCCTGTAGATTGAACACCATTTTGGTTGACCTCTTTCTCACTCATCCATAATAGTTCGTATTCTTGTAGATTTTGTTCAACCTTTTTTGTTTCTCCTTATGGCTGGATTGATACATAATTATGGTTCTTCATATGGTGGCCAGTAATCATAATGACGCATGCCTGCTAACGAGACTTTGTAGACACTTGACGCGTAATCCAATGTTTACATTGGACTAACATATTGCAAGTAATCTATATTGATGTGCTTACATGCAGCAATGACATGTGCACATGGTATGTGTAGCTTTTGAGGTTTCCCACAATCACATGTTCTTTGATACAACCTGACAGTGAATTTTCCCATTCGACGCCTCTCTCTCGTATTCACTCTTTCCTCAACTTGAAATTAAAATCTTTGGTGCTCAAACTGTTGAACGAAGTGAGTGTTGGACTTAGTCTCCTCTTTAGTGATGAATTTGACTACAATAAGTGTGTAAACTTGTCTGGAGGTGATCATTGCATCAGCCTGACTCCCACGGTCAACAAAATATTTGTTTAACTTCTCATACGTGACTCTGACTAAGGCTGTGATTGGAAATTTTCAAATTTTTTTGAGCACCGAGTTTAGTGACTCTGCCAAATTAGTGATCATGTGTCCCCGCTGTTTTCCGTCATCCCATTCCAAGGTCCATTGCTCCCTTGGTATTTGATCAAGCCATGTTTTGCTATGCGGGTTGTCTTCTTGTAACTCTCGATAATGGCGAAAAAACTCTGGTTGAGTCACGACATACCCTGTAGTTTGAAAAAAATGTAAATCTGAATGTTAGTTTAATGTTAAATAATTAAATATTGTGCGTTAGAATAAACAAAATATCTTACCCATACTCAAGACATTTGTTCTTTCGTCATTATTTTTGAACTGTTTTTTTTTTTGTAGTTTTGGCCTATGTGTCAAATACATAACACATGTGATGAGTTATCTACTTCCATCCACTATCAGGTCGTCTGTATGCACTTTTGATTGACTTGTGCCTGTCAGAGATTAAGCATATACCATGTTATGGTGTCACATGTGTTCTTAAGTTTTGCAAAAAAAAAAAAGTGTTACCCATCTGCTGTCTGACCCTCGACAATGGCAAATGCCAATTGAAATATGTTGTTAGTGCCATCTTGTTCAACTGCAATTAACAACATCCCTTTGTATCTTCCGTATAGCCATGTTCTATCGATTTGCACAATGGGTTTACAAAATGCAAACACATCAATGCATGCCTTAAATGACCAAAAAAGTCGATGGAATATGACCTTGTTTGGGATTGGTTGGTTGGACTTGTCCAATGCAGGAATAGTTTGAATCCTGACAATTGTGCCAGGGACGAAAAGTTGCAAAGCTTGTAGGAATTTAGGAATTATGTTGTATGACTCTTCCCAATTACCATATACCTGCTTGAGGGCCCATTGTTTTTCCAGCAATGCTTTACGATATGTGATGGTGTATCCAAACTCTTGTCTTATGAATGCGATGAATGTAGGAATGGTTAGTTGCTCATTTTCTTCAACCATCACAAGAATATTTTTGCCTACAAGTTTCGAATCCATCTTATTGTGATCTTGTGAAATGGTTGGCATGACACATGTGTGAGGCCCTTCTATCATTCTAATTTCCCAAACTTTTAGATTTTTTTCTTTTGAACGCTCTAAGTTTCCATTAGCACCCTTCAACTGGGCAACATAAGACCCATGTATCCTTCACACACCTCTTGGCTTTGAAAGTTACATGGTTCTTAATATGCCACATTTTTACCGTGTGTTTCAAGTCCTCCAATTGACAGAATCGCTGACCAACATACAACTCGTCATTGTGCGAGTCAGATTGTTGTTGTTGGTCCAAAAAATGCCTATAGTCGGGGAGTCTTCTCATAGTACTTTGACGATCCACCAAGCAGTTCTGTGTATGAACTAATATGGGTATCGAATTCGATGGGTTCAAAATGAGGGACATTATAATCATTTGTGGTCGTGTATGGGATTGGTGTGTAAAAGGATGAGCCTTTGTTAATAGATTGGCAAGTCTACCAATTTTATCACAAGTAGTAAAGATTAAATGGAAGATCAAGTGTCGAGTCCATAGGAATTTTGTTTGTATTTGCATTGGTAAATACCCAATTTGTAAGCAATAAAAGAAGTAGAAGAGGAAAGAAATTGTAAGTGTGAAATTTGAGGGTAAAAGGGAAAAAGAAAAAGATAAAAAGAAAATTAAACGATAGCTTAAATGCAAAAGATGAGTTCATAATATGATAATGTTGGGGCCTAATATGCTTAACTACCCTTGATGCAATATTAATATTTTTCTCTATTAACTGCTTTCCCAATTTTCACCCATATCTACTAATATGCTCAACCCTGATCCCTCATGATGAAGAGCATCATTTATGTATTCTCTCTCTGAAATCCCTTTGCAAAGATGGAATCATAAACAACATTAAGTATAAAGATGTATGCAGAGGCACAACAAAGTCACTCTATCCCTAGCAATGCAATGTTGAGATGCCCTTTCCCAGTTCATTAGACATTACCATTTCCCAATGAATAACCCCTAAAATCATATGCATGGATGGCTAAACCACACAATAACAATGAAAAGCAGAAAAGAATAATAGAAGTTGGAATTGCATTAATAGATAAGAAGAGCAGTTACATTACAAAGGGCTTTGGCTGCTAGGCTCCAACTGAGGGGGTTTAGCCTCTCATAGTTATGAGCAGCTTTACACTTCAAAGGCTAATAGAAGAAGGGGATGGATGACCAAATAGCAAGAAAATGGGGAATGGCTAAGAAAGAGGGTTTTCCCTAAAACATAGACCCTAGGCTTTTGATAGCTTTGAGACTCAGTGTGTTTCTCTTCTGCTTTCTCCTCCTTATATAGGAACTAAGTAGCTTAATTTTCACGCTGACCTTGCGCTAAGCACACCTTTGGACTTCATTGTGGGATTTTCTATGTGCTAAGCCTGAGTTATGCGCTAAGCGCGGGCACACACTAAGCCTGGGTGGTGCACTAAGCGAGCTATCCACTTCTTCAATTTTTCTTCAAGGCCTTTTTTTTCTTCAGTTTTTGCATCAAGTTTTCCTCTAAAGCACTTGAAATCTTCTTCTTTTGAATTATGCTAATAAAAAATAGTAAAGATGTTAATTTCTTCATTATTTCCTTAAAAACAATAATAAAGTAAAGAAATTACAGCCATTTATTAGCCAAAATTAACTATCAAATTAGCTCATATTTCACACTTATCAAACTCCCCCAAATTAAAACATTTGATTTTCCTCAAGCAAAAGACAAGTCTGAATGTATCAATACATGAGATAACTGCGAAACCTTTTCAAACCTTTCACTGGCTGATCCTGAGCTTGCATTTGTCTTGATCTTGTGATGGAAGCATGAAGGAATACACATGGAGATGAAAAAGGTTAGCAGGTAGAAACTTCATCAAGGCTGACTTACCACACTTCATTCCTCAAAAGGTTAGTGTTTCCCTCAACGCACAAGTGTCTCGTCTAAAAGTGTTTTCAATCTAACAACTGAAATTAATATTCTCAACTTTGCACTTTATCTTAGTTAATGTAATCATACACACATACTGTGGATCACTAAGGAATTTTTAGGCTTGTAACGTGGTCGGGCTAACAAGGAACTCATGGTTTTTCTTTGGATTCAAAATTAGGTTCTAAGAGAGCACCTACCGGATAACCCATGACTTATATTTCACATCCCCCAACTTTCCTGCTATTCCTAACAGCACACCATTTTTATTTGGAACTTAGGTTGTTATCAACTTTTTATTTGAAACACAAAATTTATTTTTTTTCATTTTTTTTTCTTTTTAGAAATTGAACTGGTACTGTAGCAACTTATCACACTTTACATTTGAGTGTGTGCTGTTGGTAATGTTCTTGAAACAAAATTTTTCACCTAACCAAAATTCCAACTCCCCCAAATTAAGGGTAAATTTGCCTTGACTCGTGCTATCCTACAACCTAAGATAAGGTGGTCATTAATTTCATTAGGCTCGGGTTTCAAAAACAATTTACTGCATTAAGCTCAACAGGGTGCAAGGGATTCATTCAAATAAAAAGTTAGTTATTTGGCTAAGTGGCTAAGAAAATCAAACAAGGCCTTGATCATTTCCACCCTATGTATGTACTCAAACAGTCCGAGAATCATGCAAAATCAGGAAATTAAGAACAATCGTTCTCTCACAATTATAAGGTTTGCACAACTCACCGAACATTTATGAAGTGTTTGGCTTACCTTACCATGATTTCCATTTAGACGTGCTAACCTCTGTACTATTGTGCTTTCGCTTCATACTTCATCACTCCCAATGACACAAGAATCAAAGCTTTCACAATTATCTCATCAGTACATAGTATCTTATGCTTCAATTTATCCAGAACAAGTCATAGCCCATTACTAATTTCTCTGGCTCTATCATGCAAATTTTTTATTCAATGAATGAAATTAAACTACTTGAATTAAACTTCTGAAATTAAAGTAAAGAAAAAGAAAAATTAAAGACAAGAAAAATAAAGAAAAGAAAGAGAGAAAAAAATCCTGGTAAAAAATTGAGCCTCAATCTTGTGTGGACCCAAGATCCCAAGCTCTATGAACATCACTGATGTCTGCAACATAATCATCATCAGCTTCAATATATGTGGCATCATTACCAGCTGCACCAAAGGTGTCACCCCCTCTAACAGAAGGACGTTGGTCTCCTGGCCAAGCAACCTGGACTAGGAATGCCTCTAGTGTCATCACCGACTACTGGAGGGAGAGATGGTGGAGGCCCTACATTAGTAGGTATTGGCCGTGGTGGAGGCTATGCAACATCGGAAGGAGTTGCTCCGACTGACAAAAAGGCATAGAAGTTTGGCCGGTAGGTGGAGGAGAGATATCTGGCAAAGGGATCACTGGTGGAGGAGCTGGTGGAATGTCTGGAATGGCTCGGGTCTTTGCCTGAGAAAGACACTAGAAGAGTCTATATGATCCACAACTTGTTTGGCTTCATCTTCTTCTAGGAACACATAATTCAGGTGCCCCCCAACGAGGTTAGCTTTTTTCTCAATTTCCCCCACCTTAAAACAAGTCTTGCTATCACTAGGATGCTTACTTCCCTCAAACAAGTTGAAGGTGGCTTTCTGGTCTTCCAAACTCATCTCCAAGTTGCCCTTCCCCATGTCCACAACATACTTTGCAGTCACCATGAATGGTCGACCCAGAATCAAGGGGATCTCAACATCTTCTTTAATGTCCATGATTACAAAGTCCACCGAAAAAGTGAGTTGATGGACTTTGATCAGGACGTCTTCTACCACTCTGACTGGTCTTGTGATGGAACAGTTTGTCAGCTGGAGCGTCATCCTTGTAGGTTCAATCTTTAGGTTTCCTATTCTCCTGCATATAGAAAGCGACATCAAATTGATACTTGCTCCTAAGTCAATAAGAGTCTTACCTACGAATACACTCCCAATAGAGCATGGAATGGTGTCACTTATTGGATCTTTGAACTTAGGAGGTAGCTTCTGGATTATTGCACTACAATTTTCTCCCACCACAATGGTTTTGCTGCTGATGTACTTTCCCTTTTTTATGAGGAGGTCCTTTAAGAACTTTTTGTACAACGAAATCTGCTATATGGCCTCTCCAAAAGGGATAGTAATCTCTAGCTTATGGAATATGTCAAGGAATCGCTTGAAGTAATGTTTCGTGTCCTTCTTTGATGGCACCTAAGTGTACGATGCCTCCTTTGATGAAACTAGTGGTATCACTCTTCCGGCCTCTTGAGCTAACTGGCTTTTGGTCTTGGTCTTAATAGTTGAGACCTCAGCACCACTCTCTTTGCTCTTATATTTTTCTCCCTCTTCTTTCTTTTCTTCTTCCTCATCACGCATGTTAGTTATTATTTACGACTAACTTTTATATTTAATAGTCACATGAAATTAGCATCTTTCCCCCAATTTATGGTTCTTTTTGTAGGAATTGCACATATTTTCATGTTTAGTTTGATTTTACTCAGCAAATACTCCCAATTTTGTGAATTAATGTGAATCAACTTCAGTTTTAGGTTAAAAGAAGAAAGAGGTTCAAGCAGCTGGTGTCTCGCTAAGCAAGCCATATGTGCTTAGTGAGTGACATCCGCTAAGCGAGGCACTCAGCTAGCTTAGCATGATGAGAAACCTTAGAAGAGGATCAGCCAGAGATGTGCTCATCCAATGAGTCATTTGTCTCTTCTTGCGCTCAGCGCACCCAGCTCGTTAAGCCAAAATTCACTAACTCGCGCTTAGCGAGCCAATCTCGCTAAGCAAGCCTTCAGAATCTGAAATTTTAAGGAGCCTTTAAAACATTGAAGTTGGCGTAGAATAGAGAGGGGAGTCGAAAAATAGAGTAAGAGAAGAAGTTAGAGCGACAAACCACCAGCCTCCAAGAGAGTTTAGGTTAGAGGGGTGAGATTAGGGTTCTAGAGGTTGAAGGAGACATCCTTAACCATTCTCAACCATTTTCTTCCTTAAAAATCTATACTTTGTGCTAAAAAGTTCATTGCTGGTAATGGAAGGCTAAATCTCTTGTTAGGGAGTTCTGTTGAACCTTTGATGTAATACTCTTTCACTATCTATTTAATGATGTTCTTATGTGTTCATTACTTCTATCTATGCTTATTTTACATGCTTGTGGCTTGATCACCCATTTGTATGTATAGTTAGGATTTTTAGCATTGGGAAGTGCTTTAAAGCCTTATAACTTGATAGAGCAAGCTAGAAAACTGTATGTCTAGGAATGGAGTGCAGTGATTTAGTCCTTATTATGCTGTAATCTTAATGCAACTCATTTAAGCTAAGTTTGTTGAGTGATCAAGGACGAGGTTTAAATAGAGTTAGGCCTATTCACTTGAGCGATCTTGGTTTGGGTAATTTTTCAGCATAAGAACACTAAAACAACGTTAAATAAAGAAAAACCTTTAGCAACATCAAAGTAAGTTTAATAGAAAAACCTTTAGCAACGCTTTTTACTTGACTGTTTTTACTTCTCAACTTCTAGACATTTTAGTTTATAGTTAATTAGATTTTCTTATAAAAACCGCATTTAATATATACTTGCTTTAAACAAATGTTAGCTCATTGAACATATATTCTCTGAATGAAACAAGTTCCCTATGATTTCATACTCGATTCTTACCGTTTTATATTACTTGTGCGACTCAGTACACTTGCTGATTAGCATCGCGGAAGAGCGGAACAATGCACATCCTCCTCAATTCTCTTTTCCTTCTCAACACTTTCCCTCCTAGTGAAAATTACTTTGCACTCCTCTTTGGGATTCATCTTAGTATTGGCTCCAAAGCTACCAGTGGGTCTTTCAGCCATTTGTTTTGCTAATTGTCCCACTTGTACCTCCAGATTCCTGATTGCTGCATCAGTACTCTTCTGATGTGACTCGGTCCTCTGCATAAACTGTACTAGCAATTCCTCTAGCTTAGTGGGTTTCTCCTATTGAATGGGCTCTTCACTGGGAGGCTGATGAGATGAACCTCATTGGTTGAAATTATTCCCTGGATAAGATCTCCAACCCTGGCCCTGCAAAAAATTACCTCTCTGATAGAATTCTGGTGGTCCTCCTTGATGGAATCCTTGATGATTCTGACTGCCCATGTAGTTAACTTTGTTGGCTATGTCGTCTTGGACCATGCATGAGCTTGACTCATGAGTGCCACCACAGATGTTGCATCTCCCAATGTGCATGGTTGAAGGAGGTTGCACTACATTTAATTGTTGAGGAAGATAACTTAGAGTTGTTGTGAGAGTCTCTAAGGTCTTGGCTAGGAGCTTTTTTTAAGCCAACATAGCATCTTGAGAACTAAGCTCAAGAAGGCTTTTCTTTGTAGGCGTGTAGGCTCAATCACGGAGAATGGCATGATCACTAGCTACCATATTCTCTATCAGCTCCATGGCTTCTTCTAGAGTCTTTAGCTTGATCTTCCCACCGGCTGAGGCATCTAGGAGTTGCTTGGAATGGGGTCATAAGCCATCAATGAAGATGTTGAGCTGGACAGGCTCGCTGAACCCGTTTGTAGGAGTCTTCCAGAGTAACCCATGGAAGCGGTCAAGTGCTTCACTCAACGATTCGTCAGGGTGTTTGTGGAAGGATGAGATTTCCACCTTACCCTCAACGGTCTTGGACTCTGGAAAGCACTTCTTCAGGAATTTCTCCACCACCTCTTCCCATGTCCGCAGGCTATTCCCCTTGAACGAGTGAAGCCATCTTTTTGCTTCACTAGCCAAAGAGAAGAGAATAAATTGAGGCGGATGGCGTCTTTTGGCACTTCTGCTATCTTCACTGTGTTACAGATCTCAATATATGAGGCTAGATGTTCGTACAGATCTTCACTTGGTAGGTCGTGAAGTAGATTCCCCTGGATCAGCTGGATGAGGGAATGTGGATAGGAGATGTTGGCCGCTTTCACATCTGGTCTGGCTATGCTGGTGAAGTATTGCGGTGTAGCAGAGCTAGAGTAGTCCTTTAGTGTCATCCTCTGTGGGTGGTCATCTGTCATGATGCGTTCTTCAAAGAAGGAATGTGGATTGGTCACCAACGAGGGAGAGCATAATTCGGATCATGAAGGTCTTCCCTCTCCTTGATTAGTCTACACCTCTTGTTGTTTTCTCCTTTTTCTTGCAGCGTTGTTCTTTTTGCAGGTTGCTTCAATTTCTAAATCCAAAGGAACAAGGTTGTTTCCTAGCATACACAAAAGATAACACTATCGTGTAGGTTATCAAGGTAAAAATAAAACAAATTATTATTTTTTTAATTTTTTCTTTAAAAAATAGAATAAAATAAGAGTGAATAAAGAAAAACAGAAAATAGTTTTTTTTGAAAAATAAAATAATAAAAAAATTAAAAGATAAAACAAAATTTAAATAAAAAAATAAAGAATGATTGCTCTCGAATTGGGATATGTAAACAACCAGTACGAATAACAAAGTCTTCGGCAACGACGCCAAAAACTTGTTAACAGATTGACAAGTGTACCAATTTTATCACAACCAGTAAAGATTAAATGGAAGACCGGGTGTCGAGTCCACATGGACTTTGTTTGTACTTGCATTGGTAAATATCCAATTTGTAAGCAATAGAAGAAGTAGAAGAGGAAAGAAATTGTAAGTGTGAAATTTGAGGGTAAAAGGGCAAAAGAAAAAGATAACAAGAAAATTAAACAATAGCTTAAATGTAAAAAATGAGTTCAGAATGTGATAATGTTGGGGCCTAACATGCTTAACTACCCTTGATGCAATATTAATGTTTTTGTCTATTATCTGCTTTCCCAATTTTCACCCACATCTACTAATATGCTCAACCCTGATCCCTCACGATGAAGAGCCTAATTTATGTATTCTTTCTATGAAATCCCTTTGCAAAGATGGAATCATAAACAACATTAAGTATAAAGATGTATGCAGAGGCGCAACAAAGTCACTTTATCCTTAGCAATGCAATTTTGAGATGCCCTTTCCTAGTTCTTTAGACATTACCATTTCCCAATGAATAACCCCTAAAAATAGTTGCATGGATGACCAAACCACACAAAAACAATGAAAAACAGAAAAGAACAATAGAAATTGAAATTGCATTAATAGATAAGAAGAACAGTTACATTACAAAAGGCTTTGGCTGCTAGGCTCCATCTAAGGGGGTTTAGCCTCTCATAGTCATAAGCGGCTTTACACTTCAAAGGCTAATAGAAGAAGGGGATGGATGACTAATAGTAAGAAAAAAGGAAATGGCTAAGAAAGAGGGTTACCCCTAAGAGATAGACCCAAGGCTTTGGATAGCTCTGAGACTCGGTGTGTTTCCCTTCTGCTTCCTCCTTCTTATATAGGCATTAGGTAGCTTAATTTTGATGTTGACCTCGTGCTTAGTGTGGACTTTCGTGCTAAGCACGTCTTTAGGCTTCGTTGTGGGCTTTTCCGCGTGCTAAGCCTGAGTTGTGTGCTAAGCGCAGGCATGCGCTAAGCCTGCGTGACGCGATAAGTGAGCTATCCACTTCTTCAATTTTTCTTCAAGGCCTTTTTTTCTAGTTTTTACATCAATTTTTCTTCTAAAGCACTTGAAATCTTCTTCTTTTGAATTCTGTTAGTCAAAAATAGCAGAGATGTTAATTTCTTCATTATTTTCTTAAAAACAATAATAAAGTAAAGAAATTAAACCTATTTATTAGCCAAAATTGACTATCAAATTAGCTCGTATTTCGCAGTTACCAGCCTTTATGGTAGTTTTGAGTATGATAGTCAGTGTATGGTGTTTCGTGAATTTGTGGTGATTGAACGTTTGTTTCGACATTGGCGGTAGAAGCCATTAATAGACATTGAACATGCCATCAATATCCTCTGTGCCACTGATGGTAACAGTCTAGTAATTGAACATGCCAGACTCAACAGAAATGGGATATCAATAAATAACTGCGGTTATGGTTTGACCTCGGTTTAGGCCCATCTTACGTTGGATTTTTATTTTTAAGGCATTCAAGGTGATGCCTCTCCTCATTGAAATAAGTACTTTTTTCGCCCTTAAACTCAACGCCTTTGTCATAACCAGCTGCATAGGCATCTTAGTAGACTAGGGCAGGGACGTTTTCATTTCTACTTGCCATGTTAACTGAGAGTGATTAGGTTTGGAGACCGAGAGTGTTTTGGTTTGGAGACTCAGAGTAATTTGGTTTGATGACTGAGAGTGATTTGGTTTGGAGTCTGATAGTGATTTGATTTGGAGACTGAGTGTGATTTGGTTTGGAGACTGAGAGTGATTTGAAACTTATGTTGTGAAGTGTTTTCTATGTGTAGAAGAATACGTTTCGAGACTTGATAGTTTTTGCGGTCAAAATTGCATGAACAGTGCCATGAATAGTGCACTGACAGTTTTTGCGATCAAAAATTGATATACGGTAACGTGAACAATGTTTTGACGCGCATAGTGACATGAATAGTGCATGAACATTGACATGGATAGTGCATGTGTTTTGACACGCACAGTGACATGAATAGTGAGTCTGCAGGATTCCTGACGCGCATAGTGATGTGAATAGTGTTCTTGCACGCACAGTATCGCTGTAGGATTCCCAAAATGAATAGTAAAGTGAACAGTACTGTGAATATCAGCCAAGTGAATAGTATGAACACGCAAATTTTTCTCCGCCTATAAAAACCAGCTCAGACGACTTATTCCATACAGCTTATTACACTCACCTGTTCTTTCTGAATATCGGTAACAAAATTTTCAATCGTTTGATTGTGTAAAGGGAGAATGGAGGCAAGAACATTGTTATGAAAACAAGATTGTCACCAAGCTTCAAAGATACAAAACATGGTAAGTACCAATTAGATGGCATTATAACATTTTATTGTCATGACAATTGTAAAAGTGTAACTTTTGTTTTATAGGGACAACCACCAATAATTATTTCGTATTGTCATTCGATGCTCGCTCCTCATTCTTTGATTAAGTCGTTGTTTGCTCATACTGGGTTTGCTGATGTGGCAAAATTATGCCACTTCAAAATTGATCATCATCTAGTGACTGCACTTGTTGAGTGATGGAGACAGAAACACACACTTTTCATCTTCCTGTTGGAGAATGTACAATTGCATTAGAGGATGTAGTACTACAGCTTGGCATAAGGGTGAACAGTAGGCCAATCACTGGTGCAACCTACTATGATTGGGAGGAAAAGTGTGAACAATATTTGACTGTGGTTCCGCCAAAGGGAGAAGCAATAGTAGGCTTTGCCATTAAGCTTAAGTGATTGCAAGATAATATGTTGCACTTCCCTCAGAACCAACACAACAACAGTTAGAAGAAAATTGTAAAGCTTACATTTTGCGGCTAATTGGTGGGGTTTTAATGCCGAACAAGATGAGAAATTGGGTTCATTTGATGTATCTCATTGTGTTTGCTGATCTCAACTGAGTCAGGTGATATAGTTGGGGCTCTGCTTGTCTAGCAACATTGTACAAAGAATTGTGTAGAGCCACTAACCTTGATGCCAAAACCATGGGTGGCTGTGCGTCATTGTTGCAATCTTGGGCATGGTATCGTATGCCCTTCATTGCAGCAAGAGTTAATCGGACACCATCGTATTCATTGGTTACAAGGTAATATGAATCTCAAATTCATTGTTACATGAGTAGCATAGTATGCATTAAATTAATAATTTTTCATTTATTAGATGTAGTGGCGGTGTATTAAGCTTTATTGGTACACCACAAGGAGATGTCATTGGTTATAGAATGAGATTAGATCACATGACGGCTAAACAGGTAATAAATAAATTATGGGCTACATAAAAATAATGTTGAGTTTTGTGATTTTAATAATTAATTAATTATTCATTTTGTATTATTTTCAGTTCTTGTGGAATCCATATCTCCACTTTTTGGATGCTTTGGAGTCGACAACTTTGGTAGACTCCTCCATATGAACAGCCTGCACCCCTCTAATTCATTTCTCAATAGTAGAATGGAACTAAGTGGATAGAGTTAAACTTCAATTTTTCCTCCGACAAGACATACCAATTCCCTCAAGAAACATGGACAAACTTTACAAAATCAACATGTGAGGTCAAACTGACACAAATTGGGCAAAAAAACATGCAAAGTGGATAAGGTATTGGCAACAACGTCAATCAATGGTTTTACAAGGACAACCTATTATATGTCATGCAAAGCATTCTTAGGAATACATGGCATGGTATCAAAGTAATACTATTATTTTTTTAAAATAAGCAACCGCCAAATGGATCGTCAATGAATTTTGAAACTGGTCAATCGTCAAGGGCAACAAACATCGTGCAACCATAATGTAATGTTGCATACACACCAATTGCCCCCATGACAGATTATGTTCCACCTATATACACAATAATTCCCCCCCCCCATGACAAATTACGTTTTTCCTAGTGCTTCAAACATAGACTACACTCCACCGATTGTTCAACCAGATGATTTCCTGAGCAATGTTTTTGGAACTAATTATGGCACACTAGCATCAATTTGATGTTTAGCCAAGATGTTGAAGAGAATAATCCATCACTGCATGATATACCAGATGAAAGCCCAGGTTGAAATCCAGGACGTAATAGGAGACACCCTCCATGTGGAACATGACACCATTATGGGGATTAAGTAGTAAAATTTGTTGTATGATGAAAATATCATTCTCCAATTAACTTATGTTGAACTTTTCGGCTTACATTATCTTCATGCTCCTTTAATTTTACAATTTATTTGAGTACCCTCATGACAAACGAAAATAACAATTGAACAACATCGTACAGACACATCAAACAAACACCAAATACATAATAAAAACTAACAAGTAATTAAAAGCAATACAACAACATATGTTAAATAGTTTATTCTAATTTCATGGAACTATTCAACTTCTGCTCCATCTCCGTCCAAATTAGGTCATTAGCGTGAGACAAAGATGGTGAAGTATGAACTTCAACTCTAAGTTTCATATATATTACGCATCGCATGTTTGTGAATGTATTAAACATGCACCAAACATCTTCTTCATCAGTAATTAGACATGTCGTATACTCAACATGTCCATTCATTTCGTGTATAAGACAAGGATGCCAAATTGAAGTAATTGCAAACGAAACATCAGCATATGTAATTGATGATTGTATTAGACTAGTTATGTCGGCCAACATCATCAATGGATACAACAACATCGATCTTGTGTTGTCACTGGTGAAAATTGTGTTTCCAGTTGAATTGTGGGTGATCTCACCATTGACATAAACGAACACACAAATTGGGGCTGAACTCATTTTTTTTGCACTATTCTTTTTTGGCTCAGTGACACTTTGATGTAACTATGCAAAGAATAAGGTGATACCATGCATTTAAATATAGAGGTAGGCGTGCTTTGGAAGCTAAAGGCATGACAATAAGACAATCGTGCATAGGGGTTTTAGAATCTTGAGGTGTTACAGTAAGGTTTTCACTTTAATGGCAATTGGAATCATGAGGCATGGCAATAACATGGTTTTTTAATGGCCTTTGGAATCTTAAGGCCTCACATTCAAACAAAAGCCATGCGCAAGACAGCCTCGCATGCCAAGTATCATTGCATGTGACCGCATAGTGAACAACTGCACACAATCGAAGAACCCTATGAGATCAATTAAAGGTGTTTTTTTTATTAACGTGGGTCTTTGCACATTATCAGTGCATGTGATTGAACAATGAATACCTACACGCAACAAACAAAATCCCAATTAATTATGAATTGGACCCTTGCAACAAAGCTTAAGTGCTCATGTTCTGCATTTTTTTAAAATTCTCCAACACAATACTAATATTCGTGACACATTTTTTCCATATTTTAAACATCAAAGAATAAAAAAAAATATCATGCACCGGTTCCATGGACAACCACCTCAAAATAGGAGAACAAAATAAAAAAATAACTATGATTTGGACCCTTGCAACAATGCTTAACTGTCCATGTTCTGCATTTTTTTAAAAATTATGTCCAACACATTACTAATATCTGTAACACATTTTTTCCGTAGTTTAAACGTCAAAGAATAAAAAAAAAATATCGTGCACTAGTTCCATGGACAACCACCTCAAAATAGGAGAACAAAATAAAAAAAAAAAACCATGATTTGGACCCTTGCAACAATGCTTAAGTGTCCATGTTCTGCATCTTTTTTAAATTATTTTCAGCACATTACTAATATTTGTGACACATTTTTTTCGTATTTTAAACGTCAAAGAATCTACAAAAATAAATATCGTGCATTAGTTCCATTGAAAACCACCTCAAAATAGGAGAACAAAATTAAAAAAAAACTATGATTCAGACCCTTGCAACAATGCTTAAGTGTCCATGTTTTGCATCTTTTTAAAATTGTTTCCAGCACATTACTAATATTCATGACACATTTTTTCCGTATTTTAAACGTTAAAGAATCTAAAAAAATAAATATCGTGCATCAGTTCCAAGGAAAACCACCTCAAAAAAGGAGAATAAAATTAAAAAAAACTATGATTTGGACCCTTGCAACAATGCTTAAATGCCCATATTCTACATTTTTTAAAAAATTATGTCCAACACATTACTAATATCTGATAATTGATATGCTTACGCAATTTAAATATTTAAATCACATAGCAATTATCTAATTTTCCTCTCTTTTATTGCTTCTTTTGTGTTAGAACATTAGGAATTTAACTTCTTCTGAGTTTTTGTCCAATAGATGCTAAAGTTATCTAATTTACAGTGTTTTGGAGTGTATTTTTTTTTTGTAGAACTACACAGTAGGAGGCCTGGAAGAGGTTTGAAGAATTGGAGCAGCACACTCAGCGTGTCAACAACCGCTTAGCGTGCATCTGCGGCTTAGCACGCATTTTGGCTTAGCATGCACCTTGCGACTTAGCGCGCGATCACTTATGCCAACTAGACTTTGCATGTGCGCTTAGCGAGCACATGCCGGCTTAGCGCACAGTCAATGTCGAAAAACATGACCGTGATGCATTTTAAAGGGAGAAAAGAGGGAAATCAAGGGGGTTCTTCTGGGGGACCAAAATAAAAAGCTGGGGCATGAGAGAAGGGAGACGACCCATTCACTTGGGGACCCTTTCCTCCATTTTCTTCCACACCTCTTGTTTTCTTTTTGTATTAGTAATCCTTTCATGACAATGAGAGGCTAAACCACCCATTGTTGGGAGCTCAACAACCAAACACTCTTGATGTAATGATTCTAACTATCTATTTAATGTTATTTTGATATTATTGTCTCTTTTATGTGCTCAATATCATGTTTATGGCTTGATCACCCATGCTCATGTAGTGTTATAGGGTTTATGCATTGGAAAATGTTTATCTCCTAAGAACTTGAAAAGAGCATCTAGGTAATCCATGTCTAAGGATAAAATGGTATTATTTAGCCTTATTTATACATCTTTATTCTTAAAGAAAATTATTTGATATAGCTCTTAAGGGTTAGGAGTGAAATTAGGTAATTTAGGCTATTTCACATGAGGGATCATGGTTAGTGTATGTGTTAGTTGCTATTCATAAGTTAGTTTGGTATTGAAAATTTGCAAGGAAATAGCAATGTGCCTCCAATTTATGGTTCTTTTTGTAGAAATTATACATATTTTCTTTATTGGGTGATTTCATAGAATAGAAACTCCAATTTTGTGACCTAATGTAGAATCCAACTCAGTTTCAGGCCAAAGAAGAGAAGGTTAAAGCTGCTGATGACTCGCTTAGCGAGACAGATTGGCTAAGTGAGATACATTCGCTTAGCGAGGCATCCAGCTCGCTTAGCGGATGGGAAACCCTAGAAGAGGATAAGTTAGAGATCTGCACACCCAGTGCGCAGCCAGCCTGCCCAGTGAGGACGTTGTTTCTTCTCGCGCTTAGCGCGCCCATGCTCGCTTAGCGGATTTTCACTTACTCTCGCTTAGTGAAACATGCTCGCTAAGCGAGCCTTCGAAAGTTGAAGAGTCCAAGAGCCTTTAAAACACTGAAGTTGGCGGAATTTCAAGAGGGAGCCAGACAGAACTGGTTGAGAGCACCAAAGGGAGCTTAGCTTCGGGAAAAATAGAGAGATTTAGGGTTGAGTGGCTGGAGAAGACATTCTCCTCCATTTTCTTCCATTTTTCTTTCACAAAAAATAGTTTTCTTCTTGCTTTGTGAAGCTATTCTTGTAATAGAAGGCTAAGCCTCTTTGTTGGGGAGTTACTACTAAATCTGTTGATGTAATACTCTTACTATCTATTTAATGTTATTTCTCTGTGTTCATTGCTTCTATCTATGCTTATTTTACATGCTTGTGGCTTGATCACCCATTTGTATATGTAGTTAGGCTTTTTAGTATTGGAAAATGCTTTAAAACCTTAGAACTTGATAGAGCAAGCTAGAAATCTGTATGTCTAGGAATAGAGTGCAATGATCTAGTCTATTTTACACTGTAGGCTTAGTGCAACTCCTTTAGAACAAGTTTGTTGAGGAATCAAGAACAAAGACTAAAGAGAGTTAGGCTCATTCATGTGAGGAATCATGGTTTGAGTAATTTTTTAGTGTAAGAACACTAGGATAACGTTAAATAGAGAAAAACACCTTTTATACAACAAGAGAAATTCAGTAAGACACTCCCCAACACTTTTAACTTGATAGTTGTCATTTTTGTTATAGCTTTAAATATTCTGTTATTCAAAATAGTTTAATAGTACAAAAATCAACAATTGCTTTATTTCAAACCTTATAAGTGTTTACATACTGAGTATTCATGGTCTAGGTAAAACAAATTCTCTGTGGATACGATACTCGATCTTACCGTTTTATATATTACTTGTGCGAATCAGTACACTTGCCGACCAACAAGAAGAACAATATGTTAGTGGATGAAGGTAATAATCGAAATAACATTAAATAGTGAAAAACCCTTAATGTTGCATCAAGAGTAGTTTTGGTAGGTTGAGTCTCAACACACTTCATAATTCTACTTTAACCGATAACTCACCCCCTGAGTGTTTGTATTCTATCTCTTTAATGTGTTATGCTTAATTATCTTCATTTATGTCAAATTTTATATTCCATATCATTATTTGACTACTATCAAATTTAGTTCATTGATTTCTTAAAATTGGACGTACATAAACTCTGAGTACAGTCAAAGTCTCTGTGGATTCAACACTCGGTCTTACCGTTTTAATTACTACTTGGACAAATTGGTGCACTTGCCAATTGGTCAACAATATCCGTGACACATTTTTTCCATAGTTTAAACGTCAAAGAATCTAAACAAAAAATATATTGTGCATCAGTTCCATGGACAACCACCTCAAAATAGGATAACAAAATAATAAAAAAAAAAGACTATGATTTGGACCCTTGCAACAATGTTTAAGTGTTCATATTCTTCATTTTTTTTAAATTATGTCCAACACATTACTAATATTCGTGACACATTTTTTTCTTATTTTTAAATGTCAAAGAATCCAAAAAAAAAATATCGTGCACCAGTTCCATGGACAACCACCTCAAAATAGGAGAACAAAATAATAAAAAAACTATGATTTGGACCCTTGCAACAATGCTTAAGTGTCCATGTTCTGCATTTTTTTTAAAATTATGTCTAATACATTACTAATATTTGTGACACATTTTTTTTCGTAGTTTAAACATCAAAGAATCCAAAAATATATATATTGTGCACCAATTCCATGAATAAATATCTCAAAATAGAAGAACAAAATAAAAAAAAACTATGATTTGGACCTTTACAACAATGCTTAAGTGTCCATGTTCTGCATTTTTTTAAATTATGTCCAATACATTACTAATATTTGTGACACATTTTTTCTGTATTTTAAACTTCAAATAATCCAAAAAAAAAATACATCGTACACCAATTCCATGGACAACCACCTCAAAATAGGAGAACAAAATAAAAAAAAAATATGATTTGGACCCTTGCAATAATGCTTAAGTGTCCATTTACCAGTTCATCTAAATGCACAATTAACACTAGTGACTCACCCAACTATAAACAAATTCTATAAATACCATTGAAATTAAAGACATTCGTGGAACTTTCAAATATTCATCTCAACCCCTACCACAATATGTCACCCAACTGCATATGTTTGTGTTTACTATAACGGCCAAATCTGCAACACTAATGAGAGCACCACCTTTGTTAGTAAAAACACAAACTTTCATGGTCAACAAGGCCATAACCTTTACACAATTGCTTGAACTTGTTCACCAAAAACCAAACATTGAACCACAACAACATATCCAACATCTCCACTTTCGATGCCCCATATTTGAGTTAGGACAATGTTATATGTACACATCTTTTATTCTGCGAGATGATGTTGATGTTCAAAAAATGTTCAACAGTTTTTACAACAACCCGCCACTACCATTTGTGGAGTTATTTACCATAATTTGTGACAATAATAACCCACCAAGCAACCAACATGGCTCAATCTCCAATCTTGAGGACCTATCAAATGAATACGAGAGTTGTTGAGTCAAAAATCATGATAGTGATACTGAATCCTCTTCTAGACCTAAAGGAAGTAACATGTCTCCATCCCACGAAACAAAATTCAAACAAGATTGGTAATCTGGGGATGATTCATGTTTTAAGTTGTTTCTGCTATGAGGTTTTCCTGTAGTGTCTTATGTTGGTGTTCAATGATCACTTTACGTAATGAAATAAATTGTCTGTTTAAATTTAAGTTAATAATTTCCAATTTACCCACTTCCACTTCTACTGCAGTAGGTGTCATGGTAACATAACAGTCGAAATTCACAACACTTTGCAATTTACACTAGACTGTTAAAAAAATAAAAGCTTCACCAACAAAACTGACATAAAATGGACAACTCAGAATCTATTTTTCACTCTAAAAATTATAATGGAGGTCTCCTGCATCAGGTACAAGGGAAAAATCAACATTGGATTCTAGAGAAGCTTTTAGTAGGAACACAATTCTAACCTTATGAGATTTCAATACACATCAATGAGGCAAAATGCTCATACAACTATAAATAACACCAAACACCCTTAATACAACCACACAATTTCACACAACATACCTTCACAAACCAAATCCAATCTTACTACTATGGCATTCTTGGGAGAAACAAGTAGTCAAATCATTGCTAACTCGAGACTAACCTTCATTTTTTCAAATAGATCAATCACTCACTCACAATCAAACTGGTGTTTATTTTCAAAGTCCCACTCCAACACCAATGCGAGTTCCTAATGACTATTCTTTTGAGACACTCAAGAGCAGAATGCACAACACCCTTCAGCTAACCAATGATCAATTAGTGGATGAAATCTACTACCAACAGTCATTCATAGATGCAGATCAACAATATTTTTTCAATCTCTACAATTGAAAAATGATGATGATGTTTACACAATGTTAATGTGCAATGAGCAATACTCATGTGTTGGTCCTATAGAATTATTATGTACCATCAATAGAACACTGGATGTTATACTCAACCTGCTTCAAGCCATTATTACTCCTACTCATGATGCAATTTTGTATTACAACAAGAAGTGGAACATACAGCGCCAATTTGGGTTTTTTGGTTACTCCTTCATTGGAACAAATCCAATAAGATTTGTCATTCCTTCGGGATGTAACATGAACAAGCTCAACGATATAATCAAGCAAGTTGTTGCACCTCTAGGGGTTCCCCTTATGGAATTCACGAATCACAGGTGGTCAGACAAATGTTCTTTCGACAACTAGTTCATGTTAAGTATTCATAAAAATTAATCGAATATGAAATAACAGAGTTGAAAAACGACAAAGACATGTTAAAGGTGTTAGTAGAATCCAACTACTGGAAACAATTATGCCCAATAGAAATTTTAGTTATTTTTAACAAACCAGTAACCTAAATGGAAGAATACATGTCTCCTGCACAATATCTTTCAGACTATCATTAGTTTCGTTATATTTGCATTGCAATTGTATTTTTTAGTATGTTTCGTTATTCTCGTCTATCATCTCAGTCACCTCACTGTTTAATTTTATGTGTATTATATAAAAAAGATGTATCAATTATTTATTCATTCACTGTGCACTTTAATTTGTTTTAATACTATTAACTATTTTTCTCATTTTTTAATTAACGTACATAACAAAATAAAACCGTCAATGATACATAAATTTAACTAAAAATATTTACATCGTAACTAAAAAATTATATTATAATTTTCTCCAATTTTATTAATTTCATTTATATATATATATATATATATATATATATATATTGGTGTAAATAATAGAGAGAATTGTATGTTTTTTAAATTTTTTTATATATTTGGGAAAAAATTTCGTTCATAGGCAAATCAATTAACTAAGGTTAACGACAAAAAAGGAAAGGCTACCTATCTAATTCGAGAAAGTTCAGAAAAAAGTCAAAAAGGTACTATTTTGTAGCAAGAAAGCTTATATTTGCGTTGATTCCAGATATTTTTTTCTTTTAAATTTTATTTTTATTTTTATTTCTGGAGTGATCCTCTCTCCTTCTCTGCTTTTTAACCAGTATCTTGTCTCTTGTGATGATATAAAAACAAAGCAAAGCATCTTTCACACACATGATATGACCTTATAAATGGCAAAGAAAGCTGATACTACAGATCCTGTGGAGGTGAGGTGTGGGATGTGGCCAACACACCCACTAAGAGGAGGAGAGGTGAGGGATGAGGTCAATGCAAATTTGGATGACCCACTTAAAATAAATAGGAAGCAAAAGGCTGACACTGCTTCCTACCGCCCTTCCTCAGTGCAACTTAATCACCAATCACATTGAAAAGTATAACCAAAATTCCACTCCTCTAGTGCTTTTCTCATAGACAATTAACTACGTGAATATGCTTATCTCTTCCTCTTATGTATTATTAATCCCATCAAATTGGCCCCTCAATGTAAATGCACACACACATTGCATCATATATGTTTACTCCGGACCTGCAAATTGCATGGCTCTAATGAAAGCTTTTATCTGAAGCTAATCATCTAACTATTTACATAGACACTTTAGGAAAAAAAAATGGCAAATGTACTGGGGAAATATAAATGGGACCAAGAATCAGTAAGAGGACAAGTGATTATCACAAATAGCAGCAAGTGGGCCGAATTGTAAGTTTACAAAAGTCAACCTGTGCTCATTATTATGCCTTATTAGATTTGTTATTATAAATATATTGCTCGCCAACAAAGATTGGATCAAAAGAGGATTAATTAAGGTGGTTTTGGGTTTCCATGTTCCATTACATCACTGTAAGTCATTATGCCCTTGACCTAGCTAGGAACGGGATAACTTTCCTTCCTTTTCACTGTCCTCCAAATAGAAGATTTATCATTTTAGCCGGGGATAATTGTAAGTATTGAAATGATAACCAAATAAATTATCTACTTGATTGGTTCTGTGTGTGATCATGAGATTCATGACAATTTTGCATGAAAAGCGTGAAATAGCTGGCAGCATTTTTGACTGAGATACTCAAAGAAGCCTTCACATTTGTCTGCAACATGGGTTTAAATTGCGACCACAATCTCAAGTTATTTTGACACTCTATAATCATTGCATCACGATCACAACTTCAACCGCATCAGTCACATTTTCGTGCATTGTAAAAGTTTTTTGACTCATCTATAACGCGATTGCAATCGCAATTTAAAATCATGGGTTGCAGTCAAGGTTTTGAACTGCAGTAACAGATACAATTCTTTCAATGCTTTCTTGATATGGTGAGAAATTGCCAACAAATACAATTAAATGCTGTTTTTTTTCCCGATAACCATGGTATTGGTGCGAGAGACATAAATCCTATTACTTATGATAATTATTATTGATTGCAGTTAAATGTTGCTATAGGCTATAAGGTTAAAAATACGGTAACAAACTATTTTTTAACACCTTACTAGCAGTAAATTACTAAATTTTACAAAGGAGACCTTAAAGATGAGTTTGGAAAATTGGATTAGTCTGTGCATGTGATTTTTTTTAAAGCTTATATGTCTCGTCTATCCTATCTGTGAAACTTCTACCATTTGCCCTTTTCAGCTACAGAATCCAGATTGATCATTAACTAGGGAAAAGCTAGTTTCAGAATAAATCGGAGTGCTGTACTTTATGATTGTCATTCCAATTATCTTGTTATACAGTATACAAACTTTTCTGTGACTCAGTGATCATGATGTCAGTTGGACATTGATTTTTATTTGATTAGATAAGCCTAATAATTAAGATGAAGGACAGCTATCCAAATGCTTCCAAAAAATGATTATTTTTTAAATATTTGTTGATTATTAAAAATTCATATATAACAAGAAAAAACTTAGCTAGTATAAAGAACTGATGTATGCATTTTAAATTAGAGCACCATTCTTTTAGTATAAACCTATAAATTAATTTCCTTTATATAAGAAAATGTATAAAATGAGAAAATCATTTACAATATATTAAAATTTAAATCAATGACAGATATAATTTTACTTTCTTACTTCATACACCCCTTTATTTTAATTTTTTTAATTAGTCTCAATAATATATTATTTATTCTCTTCATTCCTATTTATAAGACACAAATTAGAAGTAATGCTTATTTATTTTTATGAGACTTAATCTATAATATTTCTTGCATTAATTTTTTTAGACTGAAATATTCTTATTTAATTATATTATCAAACTGGTAGAAGAAAGAAAAGTATTAATGATAAGAATAATTTTTGAAAAATATATAAATTTAGAATAAATTTATTGCTATTAATTAAATTAATCATTTTTAACCCTAGTAAATTAAGTAATTGGGTTGTAAATAGGAGCAGAGTGAGTGTACTTTTATCCCGGGATTGTTATGGTATGTTCTCGTGTTCTCACAATAACCTAGTGTTCTCAAAGGAGACTCTCCCTATATTAAGTGTTTCAAATGAAAAATCCCTTACAATGAGAAAATGAGAACTTCAATGATAGTTTTTTTTTCAAGATTAAAAATAATAGATCAATGACAATAAAAAAAATTATAAATAATTCTTATCAAATCACCAGTATCATTACATTCACCACTATTATCACCATCATTGTTATTGTCACTATTATCACTAATAAATAATAATAATTATTTAGCATGTAATTTTTAATAACATTCAAATGCTTAAAGTTCATTAAGCGAGTATTTATCCTACATTCTCATCACATATTTTTCAGGTATCCAAAAGACATGGGTAGAATTGTCATCCCTACTTAGGAGTGGCCATGGGCTTAAGTCAAAGGGACGATGACATAGAACAATGGTTGAAGTTACCCAAAAATATCTAGACAATTTTAAATAGAAAAAAGGCTTTCAATTAATTCTTTTTGTCTTTTATCTTTTTTACTTTTCAATGAGCATAATTTGCAATGTAAGTTTTCTCAGCTCAATGCTTTTAAATTCTCAATTTTGTATTATATTTAATTTTTTTTATCTTGTTAATAATTCAGTTTAGTGAACAACATAGTGTTTTTTTCTTATTCAGTTAGAGTTTGGTAATTGTTACATTACTATTATAATAAGTTCTCCTATTATACTCTTTGCATTTTATTTTAAAGAATCAAATTATGAGTATTAATATAAAATAAATTAAAGAAAATAATATTATACATATATTAAAGAAAATGTATCCTTCTATCTCTTAAAGTTCGTAATGTTAGTGTTATGATTATTAGTGATTTTTCATTCTTTAATGTTTGAAGAATTATTCATGATAATTTATATATTTTGTTTTCTAGGTGATAAGAGATGATTTTACGAGTAAAAAAAATATTTTGTTAATGATTGATGATATAAGAAGAAAAAAGAAAATTGAATGAAAATTATGATTTAATTTTTCAAGATTGTTTAAAATTAGGTTAAAATGTAATAAAATGTATTATTTTTAATGAAATTACGTCCATTTTTTAAAAATATTTTGTCTTCAAACAATATAGGTAGGTTGATATGTAAAAGAGTTTCATCTACTATTTTTTTACACATAAAATTTAAGGAAAAATCATTTTTAAGAAAAAATCATTTTCCCACTATAAAGTAGGTAAACGAATAATAATAAAAGTTGATTCAATTGATAAGAAAAAAACTTATATTATAAAAAACATGATTTTAATTTTTATTACAATATAAAGATCTTGTTGATAAATAATTTATAATATTTTTATAAATAATTTTTAAGTCTTGAGGTATATCTTAGTCTTGATTAACTGGCAAAACTTACCAAAACTTTTTTTTTATAAAAGAAAAAAATGGGCGAGTGGATCGGAGATACATAATGGACCACTCTCATATTCTCGACTTACACCTTATTTATTTGAGAGTAAGATTTACAAAGTAGATGATCAAGACCTTATGTGGTGCATCACAAACGAGGCTTTTGGTCATTCCGCCATTATATATTCTGTTTTCCGATAGAAAAGAGCACCAGATAACTTTCATTGCTTGACTTGTGTAAATAAAGAAAATGATTACTTTAACTGTTAACTGCTGTAACGGATTCCAAATGATTATTGTTCTTTTGAAATTTACAAAAAAATTGCTCCAAGCTGCTTTTGCACTCAAATTGGGGTAAATGCACCACCGACTGAAGCCGAAAGTAAAGATAAGAATCAAGCTTTATGCTGTAAATCCTATATATAGATCATAGAAGTACTATTTATCTCAAAATTTCTTCATGGGGTTGGGAAGGAGCTTATATAGGTATATACCCTACACAAGTCATAAAATTACTAGACATATATATAAAGGGTACATTTTGCAAATAACATCAAATCTAGCTAATCTCACAGATGAAGATTTGGATATAGATTCCGGATATGCTACGATATCAAATTTCAATAAATTACCAGGGATTTGCAAAATTGATCAATTGGATTTTATTTTTTTTAAAAAAAAACGTGTTTGGCTCTTCCAGCTTCCCTTCCACAAAAGGCAAAACGGTTTCAAATTCAAGCTTAAAAGAGAAGAATTTAAAATTTTAATACCTAACTTTAGAAAACTCGACATACCATTTTTCATAATTTTAATTTATTTATCTATTTTAAAAGAAATTATAGCTATTATTTATATTTTAATTCAACCAATACATAAAAAAAATAACAAAGAAATTGAAAATAAATTCAAGAGTTATGTTGTATTTTTAGTTAAATTTATAATTTTAATTTTGTTAATTAACTGTGTGTGTGATTTTCTTTGTCATGAAAAATCTGGTCAAAGTTTGACGAGTACTCACTAATTGGTCTTATTCGACAACCCAACTAAAGGAAGAAAAGGATTGTCCCATCGCCTTGAGGATGTGCCAAAAGGATGTGAATCCTTTGGAAGACTTTGTATTCCTAAATAAAGAGAAGAAGGAGGTTCAAGACTTCTTCTTTAAGTATGATTGCATAATCCAGGATCTACACGTAAGGATTTTGTTTGATGACTTCACAATGGGCGTTATTTAGATCCTAAACGTGACCCTCTTCCAACTTCATCGATCTGAATGATTGGACGATTATTCAAACATTTTGAGCTCTCTGTCTGTATACTTATGTGAAGGCTAGAGCTACTCGAAATAGCTATTTCGAGTCTCTTTCTTGATTATTTTTGTTGTCGGACAAAAAAGATAACAAGGTGAGTTTGGTTGGTCGAGATGCCTGCTCGGCCTTTGTTTCGTTTCTTATAAGAATTTTAAGACTGATTATTTTAAAGTGATGATAAAATTGAATAGGAGGATATATATATATATTCTTTCATCTCAATTTTTACTCAATCAAATAACTTGAAAATTATTTCACTTTCAACATGTACTTTTTTAAAAATAAAAATACAAGATACCAAATTAAGTTGAAATGATTTGAAATATAACTCAAACTCATTTTCAAAATAGATGAAATCTAATTTATAAAATTCAAACTTATTAATATTAGCCTCAAATTAGAACAAATTAATGGGACAGGCCAAGTGATTATCATTCCTATATATACCGCCAGCTAGCGCCATTCATTAGGTCCAGGATTGGAATTTAAAAGTGATTGACAAGTTCACATACACAGTGAGGCATATATCGATATATGCAGAAATGACATGTGTATAACTGTCTACATGTAATTAAACTTAAACTAATTTCTTTCCATACTAAACTTACACTTGTTATCAGCGAAAGATTCATCATAAATTAATATATCTAAGCGAGAAAGATGAACTTTTTGAATTTGAATGTACGTAGCTCATATATAGAAGGGAGAGTTATAAAATCAAGTTATTGGCTGTCATATATGACTCCCGATCCCTCGTGCCCTCCAAAGAAAAAATAAAATGGAAGCTAGATTTGAACCTTAATTTAAAAGGGAACAATATCTTTTTTTTAGTAACAATTGCTAAATGTTTATTGAACTATGCTGTGTCATTCTTGGATAGATCATTATACTGGAAATTAGGAAATGCTTTGAGGCTGCTAATTAACTAATTAAACAGAATGATTCCGTCTAATAAAGAACGGTCACTTGTTTGCTTTCTCTAATTAATAACCATACAAGCACCAATTCACAACTGTATTAGTGGCCACGTACTGCACAATATATGTGATATTTTGTACACAAGAATCATGTCCAACCATTCTTGAGTCTTAGTGAAGAGAAATCTTTCGGTGCTTTTGTGGATGCTTGTCACATCTTTTTATTGTTTCATCTCCAGGGAAAATTCTAAAGAATTAGGTCAAAGTTCCTCTTCATCATATTGTGATATTCCCCTTACAAAGCTATCATTTTTCTTTAATAATAAATGAGCCTTTCCCTATATTTTTTTTTCTTATATTCGCGTTGGATGCTTGCGTCCAAAAAGTAGGTTAGAGATAATTCATCAATCTCATTAATTAGTTATTCTTCTAGGTTATCTAAACTATAAAATTATTTGTCAAAATTTTATAATTCGGTGATATTAATATTTCTCTCTTAAAAAAATATAATTACATCTTGATATTATTTACTGAAAATTTCATAAATAACATAACATGATGATATCCGTAACTTCAATAATTCACTTAAATGAACACAAAGGCGAAACAGAAAAAAAAAAAAAAAAAAACACATACACAAAGGTGGAATAGAGTGGAAATAATTTAGTAACTAAGAAAAGTACGTTGAAAGAGAAAAGAGCGATAAAAATGGTTAAATAAAAATAAACGTTATTTGCTTTGATAAAAAAATTATTTAATAGCCTGCAAATGACGTGTAATTATTAAGGGATAATAATAATTAAGGAAATATAGCAATAAATTAGAATTACATTTAGAAATTGGTAATAATTATTATGTTGAAAATAAATTTATCTTAAACTAACATAAAACCAAAACAATAAATAAAACTTACTAATGGTATAAAATTCATTTTAGGGATTTAGTTAGGCGGCTTTCATACTGTAAAAAGAAGTGGGTCATATATATATATATATATATATATATATATATATATATATATATATATATATATATATATATATATATATATATATAAAGAAAAAAAATACTAAATAGCTTCAAATTATTATATTCATGATTTCAACTAAATTTTATATAATTCTTAATCAAGTAATTTAATTAATTTATGAAAGGAAATTAATAATACTTAATTAATTATGGGTCATATTGTGATTGTTTGGGGACCATGGGTCCCATAATCCATATAATAATTTCTGGTCAGAACTAGGCTAGGGACATTGGGTAGGCCCTTTTTATTTTTCATTTTTAAAAAAAAGAACCAAAAAAAAGAAAACCCCCCCCCCCCCCCCCCCCCCCCCCCCCCAACTTCTTATTTAAAACCTTCAATCCCCTCCTTATTGAAGCCAAGCCAAGCCAAGAAACTCGGTATTGTTAATAATGTCTAACATCCACACTGCAACCAACAGCATGAAAAAGTTATCAAGTTATTTGCATTCCCTATCCCAAACCCCTCACAGGCTCAGAAAGAGAATGCTAGCCACTTGGACCCCAGACCAGGAATTCAACCAAGTGAGGCACAGATCTGGTGCTGACATGAAGAGGAAGCTCAAGTGGCATGATCTTGTGGCTCTTGGTGTTGGAGGAATGCTTGGTGTTGGAGTCTTTGTCACTACTGGCTCTGTTGCCCTTCACCACTCTGGTCCCTCAGTCTTCATTTCCTACATCATAGCAGGAATTTCAGCCCTTCTTTCCTCTTTGTGTTACACTGAATTTGCTGTTCAAGTTCCAGTTGCAGGAGGAGCTTTCAGTTATTTAAGATTAACCTTTGGTACAAACTCTTTTCTTATTCCATTGGATTTTTGTTTTTTTTTTCTTATATCCGTGAGAATCAAAAATAGGTATCAGAAAATTTTTAACCAACTGAGTTAAACCCACTTGGTTCATTAGACTTTAGTTTACTATATATACCTTTTGAATTTACTTATTAATTGTGTGTTATGTGTAGGGGAATTCTTGGGATATTTTGCTGGGGCAAATATACTAATGGAGTATGTGTTCTCAAACGCTGCCGTGGCAAGGAGCTTTACAGAATATTTGAGCATTGCATTTGGAGAAAATGATCCAAATGTGTGGAGGGTGGAAGTCCCTGGCTTGCCAAAGGATTATAGCATGTTGGATTTTCCAGCTGTGGCTCTCATTCTTATTCTCACTCTCTTCTTGTGTCATAGGTTTGGTTGATTTAACTGTTACTATTTCTATTTTTTTCATTCTGCGAGGAATATGTGGTTTTTGCTATGATGCTATCTGCTTATTATCAGTTTTTACTTTTTAGTCATCCATATTTCATTGGATAAGCATTTAAATATATTATCCTGTTATGTGACAACTAACAAACTACTTTATTACCTATTTTGCTTATGTTTTTTAATCATAATGCTGA
Organism: Glycine max; assembly: GCF_000004515.6. Lineage (NCBI taxonomy): Eukaryota > Viridiplantae > Streptophyta > Magnoliopsida > Fabales > Fabaceae > Glycine > Glycine max. The sequence continues at coordinate 6,752,739 of NC_038241.2, forward strand.
ACCATTAATTATTTACAATTTTTTTTTATGCTTGTCAGGGTTTAGTGGAATTTTGAAAATACTTGATTGTTTTATTCTTCTTTTTTATTGTTATTTTTCTGGTTGATTGCAGTACAAAGGAAAGCTCCATGTTAAACCTCATTATGACAGCCTTCCATGTTATTTTCTTCGGATTCATCATAATCGCTGGTTATTGCAATGGAAGTGCCAAAAACTTGGTTTCTCCAAAAGGACTAGCTCCTTTTGGTGCTAGAGGTGTTCTTGATGGAGCAGCAATAGTCTACTTCAGTTATATAGGCTATGACTCAGCTTCAACCATGGCTGAGGAGGTTAAAGACCCTTTTAAGAGCCTACCCATTGGAATCGTGGGTTCAGTTCTCATAACCACTTTGCTTTATTGCCTAATGGCTCTGTCTTTGTGCATGATGGTTCCTTACAACAAGGTCTGTACTCAGTATTTTTCTGTTAATCGATCAATATTCGTTGTTAATTTGATAGTTTTTGTTAATAGGAGATATTCAAATCTATAATCTCTTCCTCTCTTTCTTTCTTCAACTAACATGACAATCTTGTAACTGTTTCCCTACTCACTAGTACTATATCAAACAATTTGTGTCATATATATGAAGCCTCTCAATTCCTTAATTATTTCCTATAGTAAGCATGAATTGGACCCTTACTTTAGGCATATAGTATAATATTTGTTGTGTTATAAGTGATAAAGCTAATTAATTACTATGGTTTAATATAGATATCAGAGAAAGCATCATTTTCAATAGCTTTTCTGAAAATTGGTTGGAATTGGGCAAGCAACCTTGTTGGGGCAGGTGCAAGTTTGGGAATAGTGGCTTCTCTCTTGGTTGCCATGTTAGGCCAAGCAAGATACCTTTGTGTTATAGGAAGGGCACGACTTGTGCCATCATGGTTAGCCAAAGTGCATCCTTCAACAGGCACACCAATGAATGCCACGGTCTTTTTGGGTAAGCAAATTTGTTTACATGTCTTAATTTGGTGTATTGTTTATGTCTTAATTAACAAAAATATAAGAAAGAAGCTCAAGCCATTATATACTAGGTTCGGCCATTTGAACTTTTGTCTTTTTTCTCTAGAAGAATCGTAGACATTTCAACATGCACTTTTCTATAAATGTTATTGTACTAACACACCTGAGGATACGGAAACTTGTCACTTTTAATTTTCATGCATATAATGAGTACTGATACGAAAAATGACTCAGTATTTATCTGCAATAAAATAAAGTTGTAATTTGGGTTAGTTATACTTAAGGCATTTCTTTAATGAAGAATCATATATTTAAATTTTGGTTCACTCAAATAACGACATATTCAACGAATTCTTATTAGCATTAGTACTTTATAATGTCTTTTCACGTATCTTAATATGCTATGTTTCTCTAAAGTTCAGTACCAGGATGACTTTGAGTCATCTGCTAAAGGATCGTATATATTAATGACGACGGGATAACTAACAAGTTAGTTTTTTTTTTTTAATATTTACACTCTTTATTTTTAATACATAAATTTTTTTAATTACCTTACATTAAATAGTCGGCGTTTAGTATCAAACTTCTTATGTATGCTTTTATTTTTGCTATTCACCTTCATTGCCTAACATGGTTGTCTCTCATTCACGATATATAAACTTCATTTTGAAGGCCTTTTTGTCCTATCAGGAATAATTAATTTAACTTTTATCTATAAAACATTATCGTAGTCTTTCTTCCTACATTGTTGTATATAGAAAGGGATGGTTTATGTATTCGGTTCTCAATAACTTTATTCCACAGTATTGGTTGAAACTATGTTTCGTCAATCAAATTGTATTTTAAATTTTCGTTAAAAAAATTAATAGAATTAATATTTAAAGTGATTAGGAGAAATTAAAGTGATTAAAGACAATCGATAGTAATTGAATACCAATTATTTAGCGTTTTATTAATGCCATATTTATCTTTAAATCTATAGATAAGATAAGTAAGTAATAGTGGCAGTTTTAGATTAAAAAATAGATGTTAGGATTCTTCTTTTTAATTGTATACAAATAATAATATGATATTTATCTGCAGTAAAAAAATAATGATTTTTTGTTGTGTGAATAAAAAATAATGATATTTATATACCTCTAATATACCTTCACCTCTCTATTCAAATATATATATATATATATATATATATATATACCTTCACCTCTCTTCTACCTTAATTTTTCTTGTCACATCCTATTACTTATTCCATCTATCATTTGTATTACTTTGCTGTTTTTAATCTTACACTGAATGCGTATATATATATACAGCATGAGTATAAGAATGTCAATTAATAGATATTGGTGAAAGTTTAATGAAATATGTGAATTGTTGTATGTCCTAAGTTATATATATATTATATTTAAGATTAATAGTCTTTCAAAATTTAAAAATGTAAAAATTGCAAAAATATTTTTTATCAAATGCAATTAACCAGTGTAATATAGAAACTTTCATCTCATTTTTTTTCAAAAAATATTCTGAATGTATTTTTAAAATATTGTTTTCTCAAAAGCTAAAACACAGTAGTTTTTAAACTGATCACACAATATTCATAAACACAGTAGTACATAAAATTCTAATAAAACAATTTAAAACATTATCTTTCTCCAAAACAGTTTCAAAGTCAACGAGATGCATGCCATAAGTTGGAATGGTACTTTTTTTTTGGTGAATAGTTGGAATGGTATTTCCATTCTTAATTAATATGTCCAAAAGAAAACTTTGACACTGATTAATTAAGTTTCATTCACTAGTTCTAGTTTTCTACTAGTCTCAACACTGAATTAATTTTTTGTAAAAAAAAAACACTCAATTAAATTAAACTTAGATGAGCTTTTTATTTTAACTTTACTTGATGTATTTTCTTTAATAATTAATAAAATTAAGCATTATGTTTTATATTTTTAATATTAATATTAGAAAGAAATGAAATGATGATTCAACACCCATATACTTGACCTAGGTAATAACTTTAATTAAAACATGGCAAGATCGACACATACGAATTAATGTCATCCCATGAAAACATTATAGTAATAAAAAAACACAAGAGGAGAAAGTGGGAATTAATTAACAAAATAAAACAAGTAATAAAGATAAGGAAAGTGTGAAGGATACCATACCATACATTAAATAAATATTTTTCTTCTTGTTGTTGTTGTTGATGTAGGGCTTTGCACAGCAACAATTGCGCTGTTCACCGAGCTTGACATTATAATTGAGTTGATCAGCATCGGCACACTGTTGGTGTTCTACATGGTAGCCAACGCTCTTATATATCGTCGATATGTAATCACTAGCCATGCCCCACCTACGCACACTCTCGTCTTCCTCTTTCTCCTTTCCCTAAGTGCACTATGCTTCTCCCTTGCGTGGAAATTCAAGCAGCAATGGTGGGGTCTCGTACTTTTTGGTGGGTTTATGATCGCCATCACCGCCTTCTTTCAACACGTGGTATCTACTACTACTACTACTACTACGACTAATTGGTCTGTGCCATTCATGCCATGGCCACCCGCCATGTCCATCTTCCTTAACGTTTTCCTCATGACAACCCTCAAGATCCTCTCTTTCCAACGATTTGCCATATGGGCATGTCTCATTACTATCTTCTATGTGCTCTATGGCGTCCACAACACTTATGAGGCTGAGGAGATTGAGAATGAAGTGGATTCAAGTGTAAACAACTTGCAAACCAAGGTAGAAATCATTCAAGTGCACTAATTAGTTGAAGCAATCAAATTCAATTGGCCAAAATAAGAAAATAATATTATTTAGGTACATTTATATAATTTGTGGAAAAGAGACAGATGGGGATATTCGATCTAAAGGAATGTTGCATAATATTTTGGTGATGAACACTTCAAGCAACAATGATTCTTTAATTTAGTAGTGGGAAACATTGAATTGAGTTCAAGTCCAATCCGGCCGGGCGCAATAATCTGCAGTCTTTTGAATAGTATCTCTGAAGAAAAATAACTTGTATATCGTTATGTCATTTCGGTAGCACGTCAAAAGTGAAATGTGGTGGGTCAAAATCATGAGGTGATGAGAGTGGGTTTATTAGTTTAGCAATCTCTTCAGTATCTTTGGAATAGATGGGTTGAATTAAGGACCAAGCTAGCCAACCTATAAAATCCTTTACTGGGGCATAAAAGTATTGTTGTTGTATGTCCACTTGGTTACTGATTTTTTCTTTCTCACTTTATTTTTTCTTCTACTGGATAATTAAGAACATTACTATCATCACTAGGCCTTAATTTCTACATCTCTTCATCATATATTCTCCAAACGTACAAAGTCATCTTATACAGTACAGATTAATAAAAAGAAGGAAGCAAAGAGATAATGAGATTTAAAATAGTAACGAAGTAATGCAATACAATAAATGTGAAATCACAATGGAAACGAAGATAAGTGAGAGAGAAACCTTAATTTTATATATATATATATATATATATATATATATATATATATATATATATATATATATATATATATATATATATAATATGCAGAATCATAATAAAACGTCCTAGCAATCTTTATAGAATGACCTTTTTTATTTTTTTTTTTATGAAAAAGAGTGGTAGAACGGTGATCTCTTTACGATAAAGTTGGATCTAGGAGGGCGAGTTCTTCCTAGTTCTTACATATATATTACATCCTAGACTTGGGAGTCACAAAGCATGTACTTGTTAAGAAGGTTTATTCTTGATTTTTTCAAGTTGACTATTTTTTATATGTTTTGGTATGCAAAAAAATCTTGCATCAATAAAAGCCAAGGGCAATGTATAAACATTCTTTTCTCTTACCATACCGAAAATATAAGGATAAAATTGTCACAATTCATTGAAAATCAATAGATATAACATACTTCAAATGTGGTGACAGACGGGCCTAGGTCCCAATTACCTTAAGTAGATGAATTAAAAAGGTTGCAAGAATATTACCAAAATCTGTCAACATTTTAGTTCTGCAAAATTGATCAATTTTTACGAAAGGCAAATGCAAAACTCTTGAGACCCAGTAAAATTCTAAAATTTCAATTGAGACTTATTTTATTTCATTTAAATGCAATAGACCTTATTCTATTAATTTTCAATTGCATATCTAAAGTTATGAAACAAAATATAGCTATTGATTGGAACAGAACAGGCTGCGAACGCATGAGGAATGCAAAATTTCTTAAATTGAATTTTTACGGTAAAAAGAGTCTTGTTTATTAATTTTATATTTAGAGTCCCTGTGTAAAAAGTTATATAATGTGGTTTAAAGCTTGTCAGAAAAACCCCAAATTCTGTAGAATTAAGGCCATTTTCAAACAAAAAAATGGTATTAATTGGAAAGAACATGTAGGATGATTAAGTGATGTTATTGGCCTTTACAACGTAGGATTAGGTGAATTTTTCGTGCACATATACCATAGATGTAGGTCATGCATGCGGACTGGACCAGGACATTGTCTATATGGCATTGGGTGACGCTTGTTGTGCTTAATTTCAAAAACCTGAATCTATTATCAATGAATTTTCTGAGCTTATCCAAAAAAAATTCGGAAAGAGCATAAATTTTAATAATTTTACCACTTATAAGTTTTTTTCAATTTGGAACACACAGGTGGCATGTCATTTGGTGCGCACCACACACAAAGTTAGGTATATGAACATTTGAGGCTGCCAGAATCTTAATTGTACGAAGACAAACTTGTCTTCAAATGGAAATTGCTACGAATAAGTGAAATTTCCGAATGCTTGGCGCTTTTCATTCTTATAACATCAACTATACATTTTAGGAAAATGTTAAACTGGAGGAAGAAAGACATAAGAAAAAAAAAAGAGAAAATGATAGCTGTGGCAAATTAATGCAATTTATATCCTCTCTATCTCCATCCTCTTATGTCATCATGCAACCAACATTTAAACTCTTATATTATGCAGTAATTGGAGGGGAAAGAGAAACAGTTGAGATTTTGGATGAAGAGAAGTTTTGATGGAGACTTTTTTTAATCCGTATTAGGAAATTTGTAATACCTTAAACGTATATTGTTCAATTAATTAAGTTAAATTAATTTTCGTACGGTTTTGATGGAGGCTTGAGAGCATTTAGAATATTAGTGACAAATAATGTGTTGAAAAATAAAGAGAAGGGAAAATGAGATGGAACAAAGTTAGACAATGGATTCTACTCCGAATAACCAGGGTCCTTGTTCTGCCGGTGGAGATGCCAAAATAGTAATAGTAATAGTAAAATAGATAGCATAGTTGACTTGATGTTGTTTCACTGATTTGTTTGTAATGTGTTTTGCTGAGTTGCCGTTAGAATGGGAAGCGTAATTCTGTGAACTACCTCTGAGAAATGTCCGGAACTATAACAAAAGAAGATTTTGAAGGATGAAACCTACATAATACAGAAAAAAAAAAAAGAAAAAAAAAACTTACATACATAGAATTTTTTTATATTTAAGTTTGTTGCTATTTTTCAAGTAAAAAAAAAGTTTGTGCTATTTCTAAATCTTTTTTACGAGGCTATATCTTAGCCTGATAAATGGGTTTAGGACTTAGAAGACATATATAGGTTTATAAATAATTTATATAATAACATTTTTGTATATATTCGTTTCATCTCATCTTTTATTATATTTCAGATTTCTTTCTCTTTTTTGGTTGTAAAATTTACTATATGAGTTGTTGTACAAATAATATTTTTCAATAAAAAAATAAAAATAATTGTAAATAGTATAACAATTGTCAATTATTTTCCACAAGTCCAAGGCTCACATACCTTGTAATCTCAAAAAGAGTGAAATAGTCCTCTAATTGTGTTCTACTAAAGTCTATATCAATGACATCCAGAAATGAGAGATATAGAGAGATGGCATTCCTTGTAGCAGCTCAGTATAGGTTTTCTTTTACATTATTCTTAATTGATGTTGATCACCCATTAGACTCCTGTTGGGGCAAACCCTAACCCAGAAGAATAATAAAAGCCATTTATTTATTGTTAGTACTTTTAGTGACTAAACTGGATTAACTTTCCCACAAATTCTCTTTTCCAACTTTAAATAGAAAAATACTCTAAAATGATTGTCGGTTTTTTCTTAATAACTTTTCCTTTTTGGTCCTTTGAATTATTATTTCATGTACTTTTCTTCTTTTGCATTTGTTTGCTTCCTCCATTTTGTCTTATTCACATTCACCAGTTATCATTCTCCCAATTCAAGCTGCACTTGCTGCGTTCACTGCACCACTCTAAGTACACCACTTCAACATAGTCGTTCCGGGAGACAAGCTTTTTTGCTTCCCACTACAATTGATGTACTGCATGCCTCTGCAGTGGACACATTTTGATTTTTTAGTAGACACTCGGGTCCTTCAAAATAATAATTATTCAATGTAATATTTTGGTTTTTGAAAATTTAAAATTACTAAATAATCTTTTAAGTTTATATACGTGTGAAATACTTAAATTTGTTTTTAAAAAAATTCAATGCATAATTAGACATCAAATTTTTTTTTAGAATTTAATTAACTACATATTTAGTTAAAGTTAATTTACAGAAATGATTATCTGTTTTTGTAAATTTGTTGAGAATTTAAAAAAAATAATCAATTCATTTTTTCTACAATTCAAGTGTGACAAATGTGTTTCAGTGGACACTTTTCTGGATGAAATTATTTACTGTTTCACACATATATGGAACATGGAACACTTTCAGGAACGCACCACCGCATATATATACAAAGAGGGTGGACTTTGATTGTATGAAGTGTAGTGTGAAAGAAACAAACAAACATTAGTAGCACTAGTGTCAGAAATCCATCTTATGGAAGAGAAAATTTTACCATTTGTGTAGGATATTCAGCAATTCTGCTGTACGAAAGAATTTATTGGGGCTGGGGTAGGTTGACCACCTTGCTGATCTTTGAATGAGTTTGGAAGCAAAAAACAGCAAAATGTATATTGTTCTGCAGTGAAGATAATAACCTAAGTGCTTGATGCTCATTGTTTGGTAATTCAACAAGTGAATCATATCGACTGTCATCAGAGACTAATATATTTGCATTTCTCTTAAATATTTGGGATATTCTTGAATTTTATGTTGGAATTTTTTATTTCAATAATTAATGTGGACTAATATTATAAGACAATTATAATAGTTATTTATTATTAATGAATTTATTTTATGTGATCAAATTAAGTGAGCATGTTAAACAACTAAACTAGAGGATATGAATTTAAATGAGCAGATGTGAGTGTTGATCCATTAAGAGATCATGGAAACCCTATTAGGTTAATACGCTATAAGAAGACTATGGTCCCCAATATACTGAGTTGTCACATATAGTTTCTCTTCTCTCCGCATCTAAAGAGTTACAAAGGTCCTATTAAGGAATAAAGAGGTTCCAGTTGAGGAAGAACCATGAAGTCACGGATCACGCTGTTAGCCAGTTATTCATTTCGTAACAGATCCTAATTAAGAAATAGATCATAAATCACCTACGAATTCATATTCTGCTATGTTTGTTTGATCAATCATTATGAATTCAGGTATATATTCCTAAAACTCTTCTTGATAATCTAACGTAATGTGTTTCTGGTGATTATATTAGTATTTTATAAGGATCCTCTAAAATTTCAACAAGTGGTATCAGAGCCACCATTACTGTTAGATTATTGGGAATTAAATTTATTTTTTTTGCATGGTTTGTAGGAATTGGGTTATTTTTGCTGTTTCGTCTAAAAAAATGTTGCTTTGTTGTTTTCCTAATCATGGTTTCTGACAATTGGCTTTTAACATCATCTAATCGTGTATTGGTTTATTTTACTTCCTTTTGGATAAAATTTGTATTTCACTTGCAATCCTAATAAATTAAAAGAGAAACATTATTATATATTTTATTTATATAATTTTGGTTTTCTAAGGTGGGAGCAAATTATAGTTGAAGGTGAAGTGGAGTTTCTTCGGTTACTAAGGTGCATTGCACAAACATCACAAACATAAATCAGTACTGAGAAAATATTTTTTATGAATAATTTTATTATTTTTTATTCATATAAAATCGTTTAAATATTTCTTTTAGGAATTTATACATGATTTTTTTAATTACTTTCAAAATTTTGTGATAACGTTGTTTACAGATTCAATGGTAGCATTAAATATAATTTAAGAATATGATATTTACTTGCCATAATTAATGTTTTATATTTTTTGCTATCATGATTGAGTGTAAATTTAACAAACAAATCCTTCACATTTATTTGTATGTCTAGTATTTTTTTAATTAAATTGATTGACATGATATATTGCAAAAGTAATTCTTATTGTGAAAATTGATTTAATTAAAATTGCATAGATTTTGTATGAAATTATTTATGCGAATTGTGTTCGACCCAAAGGAAGACACAATTTGGCAAAATAATATTTTGTACCTGTGATGATAAATGTGTGACAATTATAAAGGTATTTTCATGTGAATAATAGTCAGTCCAAAGAAAAGTTATTATTTGACAGAATTTATTGTCAATATTTGATCATTGCATTGAGAGTACCAATTACAAATTAATTTTTCTATGAATTAATGTTGTGTTGGTATCTTGTGATGGGTTTGTTCTGCAAAATATTTACATGTTCTGTCATATATATTTTTATATAACTAAATTATATGTAAAAGTTGTGTAATTTTAAGACCTCTCATTCATTATATTAAATTGTCTTGTATTTTTTGTTTAAATTGATTTAAACAACATGTTGCCAAAGTAACGTTTGTTGCGTCAATTGATTTGATTGAATTTACATGGATGTTGCATAGAATTATTCATGTGAATTGTGCTCGACCTAAAGGAATACACAATTTGGCAAAATAATTACATGCTTGCAATGGTAAACATGTGGCGATTATAAAGTGTAATTTTTTATGTGAATAATGAAATATTCAAAGACAATCATTATTTGACCAGAATAATATCATATAAGTTTTTCATGTGAGCAATGGAGTGTCCAAAGACAACCTTTGTTTTACAAGACTTATCACCAATGTTTGATTAATGCGTTGAGAGTATCACTTGAAGTTACTCTTTTTTAATCCAAAGATTGAGGATTAATGGTGCACTATGTATCTTGTTTGGGTCTTAAAATTTACCATAAAGATTATTTGTGCATTGTATGTTTATTTTTCTCTTCTTTAATTGTTGTTGTTGTTACTATTATGGTTTAAATTACTCATATTATTTAAATCCCAAAGTTGCATGTATAAAATTTAGAGTTTGAGGGGAGTCAGTTGAGAGTTGAAGATATTGCATAATTTATTTTTTTTTCTAGAGAAAAAACAAGAGAACACAATAAGGAATTCTCTTTTTGCTTTTATAGGATGAGGCATATAAAAAAAAGTCTCATTTTCACTATTTAGTGTGTGAAAATGGTAAACTTCTCAATTTTATTTGTTTTAAAGTTAATTTAGTTTTGCACCGAAGGATGTTAGTGGGTATATTTTGATTCTACTACTCACAAAAGCATGTCTATACGATGCTACCTATGAAATCATCCACCAAGTGATAATAAAATATCCTTCTATGTGGACGATGATATAAAGTTATAGTTGAAGCTATGAGAACTTTTATGCTACTTTAAAAGACTCAATTTCATTTGAATTTGATTGAGACAGATATTGAGCTATTTATTAAACCAAATTTTATTTCTAATTTGGACAAATTCAGTTTTTTTGTTTAAATAGAAATAATAAAGTTAGTCTCTCGTGTGATTCAAATGTTGCAAGTTATGAGTTCTTTTATGGTTATTTGAGTGTTCTTATTACAAATATTTTTTGGGTGGTACAAAACTTAAAATTAAATGAGAATTTTGTTATTTTATAACATAAGCGCTTAAGTCATAACTCTTAATAGAGAATTTGGATGCTTGTGTTATAGGAAATTCTGGATCCTTCATATTGGTTGGACCTTATAGTCTATATTGAGTATATAAATGGAAAATAAACAAACAAAATGGAATTCAGGTGCGGAAAGAAATAAAGGCGTCTTAGAACTAATACATGCATATATTTGTGTTTTATTCCTTACGGATTCATGGAATGAACAAACGTATTTTATTATGTTCATAGATGATTCCTCTTTATTTAAATTATGAGAAGTTTTGGCCTCTAGACATTAGTCTTTCAAAGATGAAGTTGAACTTCAACTAAGAAAATTAAGGTTATCAAATGTGATCGTGGGGAATACTATGGTATATATGACATAAGGTACAACGTTTGGAGTCCCCCGTGTGTTTTTCTTCAATAATTGTGAAATTGTTTTACAACATGTAATGCTAGGCAAACCTAGCATGAACAAAGTTGCAGAATGATGAAACTAGACTTGAACATATATAGTAAGAAGTTTAATTATTTTATGCCAAAGTCGCTTCGGGGAAAGACATTAAAGAATTCAATTTATATCCTTTTAGGGTATCAATTAAAGTAGTCACTACCTTATAGGTATGAGTCGGGGAAATTCCAATATTAGACATATACACATTTAGGGATGTTCAGTCAAAGCAATGTCTTATAGGTTGTATGAAGGTAAGTTGAACTTAAAGATAGTTAGTTGTAATTTTTTGTTACATTTAAAGCTCTCGCATGTATAAGTATTACAATCCCGCTTTAAGATCATGTTTGAGACACGCAAGACTCCTTGAGGAAATTGAGTTTAGAGGGGAAGGAAACATACGAAGTGTTGTCTTTAAAAAATAATTTGTTATTGACAATAGATAAGCCTTTGTACTTACCATTGTTCAAGAAACGGATATGATAATTAAATAATGATGTTACTCCTAACATTATTAAAAGGCAAGACAACACTAAGATTTTCTCTCAAGCACCACCTAAAGTTCAAACTCAATAACCTCAAGAACTGTCATTAAGAAGATCCGCTAGAGAAAACAAAAATGTAATTTGATATGATTTTATCATATTTTTTAAGAACATGAATATGACATTAAGTTGACTGAGAAGGTCTAATTGACCTTAGTCAAGTCATGTTGTGCTCTAACTCTCAAGTGGATTGATATCATAAATGATGTAATAAAACTGATTGTTGAACATAACATTTGGGATATCGTCAAATTGCTTGAAAGTGTGAAACCCATAAGTTGTAGATAAATATATATAGTTGAAAGGGATTCAATGGGTAATTTTGAGATATATAAAGATTGTCTTGTCACCAAAAGTTTTACAAGAAAGAAGGCATTGATCACAAAGAGACTTTCTCTCTGATTTCTTAGAAAGACTTTCTTAGGACTATAATGATACTGTAGATATTATTTTGATAATTATTTTGTATAGATAGATGTAAAGATTACGTTTCTAAATGGAAATATTAATGAAACAATTTATACGGTACAACCAAAAAACCTTGTTTAAGATGATCTAAAATCTATTGTATGCAAACTAAAGAAATCCATTTATTCTTTTAAACAAGTCTCTCGTCTATGGTATTACAAATTCATCAAGATTATCTCTTATGGTGTTGAGGTAAATTTGGTTGATGACTGTATGCTAAAAGTTCAATGGGAGTAAATTTATTATTTTGGTATTATATGTTGATGACATCCTACTATCATCATACGGCTTATTGTTGCAAAACAGTTATATTACAGTTTATCATGTATGCTTAAGTTTATTTTTTTATTGTCCTGAAATAATTTTTTGTGGGAGTCCTAAGGTGTTATATGAGTAATCTTGGTATACAATACTAAAAAGTAGTAAAGCACATTATGCGTTAATTCAAGAGAACAAGAAACTACATGTTTTCATATCGAAAGTCTAGAAGTTTAGAGATCATTGGATATTCTGACTTTGATTTTTCTTAAATTCCTTAATATCAATCACTCCACATAAGGATCCACATTTAACCGTGTTAGTGGAGTTAATATTTTGTTATGACACATCATACTAGAATTTATGATTGCTAAATTATCGTAATTGGCTTGCCTGTTGTCGCCAACATTAAGTAGCCATCAAGTGTTTATTGGGACAATATCTTAACGGTATTATTAAGGATTCGACCAAGTAAACGTTTGTTGACATAAAGTATTTGGTTATTAAATAAAGAATTCAAAAAATACATAATATAACATATAGAAACTCATTCCATGCTAGCTGATCCACTTACTAAAGGTATAACACTTAAAGTTTTTCATGAGCACATTGCTCATATGGGTGTAATTCCTAATAGTACCTTAGTTTAGTGGGAGTCTTATTTATGTTCTATATCTTACGGTTTACAAACATTTTGTTGTTTAGATTTTCTGTAGAAATAAAATTGAAGTTTATCATTTCATTATAAGCTTATTTTGTTTGCAATATTTATGTTGTGTTTGGATTGATCTCTCTAAAGAATAAAGTTTGGACCAATTGGAAATAGGCATGATTGAGATCACATTGCATGTAATTTTCATGTTGTTTATCCATATTGACCTATGGCATTGAGTGTATTGATGTGATAGTCATTGGGTCTAGTTACATTTGTTGTAGTGACGAAAGATGCAGTGATTCCATTATTGGTACATGATATGGACCAAGTTGTTAAGGTGAAAGTCTAAAGGTAAATAGCATACAGATGCGTGCTTAAAGATTTTGTATATAATTGTTACAATATGTAGCCCAAGTGGGAAATTGTTGGAATTTTCTATTTCAATAATTAATGTGGACTAATATCATAAGATAATTATATTACCTATTTATCATTAGTAAGTTTCATTTTATGTGATCAAATTAAGTGAGTCTGTTA